>NW_007726226.1:781158-789627 GCF_000696425.1 Galeopterus variegatus | reverse complement strand
TTATTTATTTATTTATTTATTTTTATTTTTTTTAAAAAGATGACCGGTAAGGGGATCTTAACCCTTGACTTGGTGTTGTCAGCACCACGCTCACCCAGTGAGCTAACCGGCCATCCCTATATGGGATCCGAACCCGTGGCCTTGGTGTTATCAGCACCGCACCCTCCCGAGTGAGCCACGGGCCGGCCTAGGACCCAAACTCTTGACCTTGGTGCTATCAGCACCATGCTCTAATCAAGTGAGCGAACGGGTCTAGCCACTAACAATAATTCCTTGAATTGGTTAAATTTTAAAGTCACTCTGTGACTTTCTTTTCCTCACCATTTCCATAATTGGTGTGTCAGATGTGCTCAATAAATATTTGTTGAATTAAAAGTTGATACGGTTCTCTTAATGGCTTTTTAAAAAAATGCTTTCATTATAGGAAACTTTCACTTCAAAACATTCTAATGTAAAAGGTGCACATTAGGAATAGCTCAACAAAAGAAACCATTGTTAATATTAAAAAGCACAGTTAGCAAAATAAACAAAAACTCAAAATTGCAATTCCCTCCCCAAAGAAGATTTTTAAAAAATAAACACTGACACAATGAGCACCTCAAAACAGAAAAGCACTATCCCCTCCATTTCTGAAAATAACTTACCTTTTTGCACCTTCCTTTTGCAGATTTGAAATCCAGATTCTCACACAATCACTGGCCTTCTCTTCTGTTTGATTCAACAGCATACACACACACTCACTATTAAATACGTCAGAAAGCACGCTGATCTTATACTGTTTTCTATGAAAATAAATGTGCAAAAATTTGTTCTCAAAAATTTTAAAACAAAATGCAAAAAGCTTCGAAATTAAACAATATACAGAGTAACTGTAAAGGCTCCCATCTTTTTCCCCCAAATACCATATTTTAATATGAATTTTATTTATTTTTTTTAAAAGATGACCAGTAAGGGTATCTTAACCCTTGACTTGGTGTTGTCAGCACCACGCTCTCCCAAGTGAGCCAGCCATCCCTACATAGAGATCCGAACCCGCGGCCTTGTTGTTATCAGCACCATACTCTTCCAAATGAGCCACAGGCCAGCCCTTAATGTGAATTTTAAACGGATTTTAATGATTCCTAAGTCTAAATGGGAGGGCTAGAAGTTAAAAGTAAAACATACTAATATGCCATTTCCAAACAGGTGAGATACCATATGTGTGCTGTTGGAGGAAACAGAACCAAGAGCCGTGAATGTGAGTCTCTGCACTTCATATCTGCAAAAGAAGAGAATAAAAACGTTAACTTAACTCTAGATTTAGAACAGATTATCTTCTTCACCTGTTTAAAGCAGTGGCCATAAAAATTTTAAATCAAATCAAAAGATGAAAATATGGTTTGTAGGTGAACTCAACCTTGTCCTTAATACTTACTTAAATTGTATCTACAGTATTAGAAATCATTTGAACACTTTTATGCCACACCACCTCGACATTAAGGATTTTTTAAAAATAGTAATACATATCCGATCTCTTTAGACTTTTCTTAAAACTGTCATTAAAATTAGCAAAATATGCTTCCCTACTGAACAATTACCTAAGGAAATTACTTTTAGCAGTAGGAATAACAGTTAAAAGCTTCATTTTAACAAATGCTTTCCCCCTTGTAAGGGGTGACAGGTAACCTTTTGGGAACCCCAGTGCACACACCCCTTTCTCCAGCCCCGTTAACGTTAAAGGTTAATTTGAGGACAGACAAGTGCCTCCTCACAAGCCATCTTCCCCTCCCAGCACCCCATTCTCTGCAAAAATCTATCTGCATTTTGCATTAACCCACCCGTCCCAATGTGGGTGACCTAGGGTCAAGTCGTAGCAGGAGGCCGGGGGTGAGGGATGAGTCCCAGAGCCCATGTGCACCCGCGCGACCCCCACCCGATGGCACAATTGCCCCGCAGGCTCCCACCTGGGGCAGGGACCACCCTATCCCCGTCTTGCGCGCCACGCGCCGCGCAGCACCGGAGGGCGGTGCGGGTTACCGGGCCCCAGGCGCCGATGAGGCGGGAGCTCGGGGTGACGGGGCCACCCGGACTCGCTCCCTCTCTAGGGACCGAGCGGGCCCGGGCGTACAAGGGGCGGGCGCGGTACCTTTTGGACAGATCCATGAGCACCCCGGAGAAGAGCTTCTCCCCGAGGCGGAACGACACGACGAGCGCGTCCTCAATGATGTGGTCCAGCGTGACCCGCACCTCCGAGCCCGGGATCAGTTGCGACACCGCGGAATCCCCGCCCGCCGGCGGCACTAGTGCCGGAGCTGCGGGCTGGGACAGCTGTGTCTCCTCGCGTTCCTCGGGGGCCGGGGGATCCTCGGGCGGCGGTGCAGGAGACAGTGGAAGGTCGGGCCCTCCCTGATCCGCGGCTGCCGCCGGCTCCGCCACCCGAACGGGCGGCTTCTCCTCAGCCTCCAGCTCCGGCCTGGCGGCCTCCGGGCTGCGGGCGAGCTCCCCCGGCGGCGGCGGTGGCGGCGGGAGCGGCGGCTCGTCGGCCTGAGGAGCGCACTGCTGCCCGTCGGCCTCGCCATCCGGCACAGACGCTTCAGTGGCCGTGACCGGGAGGGGGTCGGTGCCGGCCTCGCTGCCGGGGATGGGCTCCATCTCCGGCTCGGCCTCGCCGGCGCCCCCCTCCCCGGGGGACGCTGCAGTCGCTGCCGCCTCTGCAGCCACGGCCGCCATTTTCTCCCTGGCTTCTCCCTCCTCCAACTCGAGCTGCGGCGGCGGCGACAGCGGCAGCGGGAGCGCTGCTTGGCTCCCTAGGCCTTCCCCTCCCTCCCGCGAACAGTTCCGTCCCGCCCTTTCTCTGATGCTCGTTATTGGCACCGCGCCATTGGTTCCGTCCTATACCCCCTCCCGCACTTGTGCTATTCCATTGGCCAGGCGGCAATGTCTATCAATCTAATCAGTCCAGCCCTCTAACACAGAGCAGGAACTTCTCATTGGCCAGATGAGTTGTCAAATGCCGAATCTGAGAGGAGGAATGGGGGGATGGGCTCAAAGAGGGCGGGGGAAGTCACAAAAGCTGAGCCATGTAGTTATCGCCTCTTCCTATTGGCTGAAAGAGGAAATAAAGTTTTATGGTTGGTCTACGCTCCTGCCCGTTATCAATCACGTCTTTGGAGGTGGGAGAAAGGATGGAATCACGTGGCGTGCCAGTTCTTTCAAAGGCGACCGAGGGGAGGAGCAGCGAGGGAATGCAGGAGGGGAACCGTTTCCCAACAATCCCTGCGCAGAGATCCTTAGAATAAATGTTATTTCTAGGCGCGGACCTGCTCGCGGCCGCGTGTGGGCATGACAAGCTTCTTTGGGAAGGACAAGTAAAGTTTGAAAAATAATTCTACAGCCACTTTTTGAGCGCCTACTATGCTAGTCACTGTGCTAGGTGCTGAGGATAGAATAATGTACAAGACATTCCCCATAACCTCATGGCAGCCACTCCAGCCTCCACACAAGGAGTGTTTTCCTTCTCTCCACTTTCTAGGAACACAGCACCTACTTATTTCAAAGAGGGAAAATGCTAATGAAAGAGAAGAGACACCACGCACACTGGATTAAGCTGATGAATGATGCAGAGAACAGTCCTGAGACAGCGGGACTGCTGTGAGAACCCCGCTTGTTCTCGCCACACCCACTGCAAAGTAGACGCACCTGGTTTCGTGCCTAAGCCTGTTTCTTTCCTGTCCTCTTCTATGCTATCGGTACAAAAGGTCTCTCACTCTTTGTTGTCCTGATGCCCACACTTCTCTACTCCTACTTTAAGTTAGATTTTTTAATGTCTGGAAGCATCTGCTGAACTCATTTCTCTCGACACCATGTACCAGGCACTAGTACAAACACTATACTATATCATCTCATTTAGTCTTTACAATAAGGCAAGTACTATTATTTTTTATTTTTTATTTTTTTTAAAGATGACCGGTAAGGGGATGTTGTAGCACCACGCTCTCCCAAGAGAGCCAACCGGCTGTCCCTATATAGGGATCTGAACCCGCGGCCTTGGTGTTATCAGCACCACACTCTCCCAAGTGAGCCACGGGCCGGCCATGCAAGTACTATTATTATACTCATTTTATCGATTAAAAAATTGATGCTCAAAAAGGGTGCCAACGTCATTCAGCTGGTAAGTTGCATAGTCAGAATTCCTTTTTTTTTTTTTTTTTGGTGGCTGGCCAGTGTGGATATCCAAACCCTTGACCTTGATGTTACAACACAGTGCTCTAACCAACTGAGCAAACTGGCTAGTCCCAGATTTCCAGTTTTACATAGAAAACACTGAAAATGGCAATAAGCAAATATCACCAGATGTTCTGCCTATTTTCAGCCAGGTGGCTCTTGGGAAAGGCCAGTAAGAGATCCCAGTCAGGGCAATTTCAGAATCACTTTAAAATGACTGAAGGAAACAAATGTACCAGAAAGTCACTCTATACCAGAGATTTTCCCATAAGTTCACATTTAAAATCCTGTGAGTTAAGGCTTCTCCCTCTTTTACAGATGAGGAAACTGAGCCTTAGCCATGTTAAAGATCTTAATGGTCACACACCTAGCTAGCAGCAGATCTTATCTTACCCAAGTCCTTCCAAGTGCATGACTGTTTCACTCATTCTTTCATTCAATAAATAAAGTAGTTATCTCCAGCACGCTAGATGCCTGTGTAAGCAGACGCAGCTCCTGCCTCACAAGGTTTCACCATGGCACTTTGTCTATAGTTTACCATAATCAATTAATTGAACATAACACTTAGACCCTGAATTCCCACATTGTATAATCTCCCACACAGAAAAATACAGCTCTGGTCCTGGGACCTGATTACCTCTTGCAGTAATTCATAGCAAGATGCTGCAGTGAAGAACTTAAATTTCAAATAACCCTCCTAATTTCATCAAATTTAATTTCCAAGTCACCCTCCTAAACCAACATTTTCATCCTGCAACTCAAGAGCCTCTACTGGCTCCCTATGTTCACATCAAGTGTACCAACTTCTGCTGGCTTTCAAGGCCCTCTCTGTGTTCTCACCTTATCATTCTTTTTTCTGTTTTGTTTTTGTTTTCGACAGCTGGCTGGGTGATGGCTTGCCGGGGAACTGAACCCTTGAACTTGGTGTTAAGAGGCTGCACTCTTACCAACTGAGCAAACTGTCCAGCCAGCACCCTATTTTTCAAGATCTATTCTCCACTACTCTTCAGGCCCCCTGATACTGGGAAGATCTGTTCATGCATCCTTCATCTATTCATTCATTCATTCATTGAACAAATAAATATTGAAGGCCTAGAATGTGTCATTTGCTGAGCTAGGCAGGCAGAAGGCATGCAATAAAGAATGTGAAAGATTTAGTAACTGCCCTCCTGGAGTTTATTTTTCTAGTTGGGGAACTAGATTATAAGCAAATAATGAATAAGCAAGATGAGGGCCGGCCCGTGGCTCACTCGGGAGAGTGCGGTGCTGATAACACCAAGGCCCCGGGTTAGGATCCCATATAGGGATGGCTGGTTGGCTCATTGGGTGAGCGTGGTGCTGACAACACCAAGTCAAGGGTTAAGATCCCCTTACCGGTCATCTTTAAAAAAAAAAATGAATACGCAAGATGATGACAAATTGTGAGCAATGGCATAAGAGAAATAAACAGGGTGAGATGATAAGAGAATAGCTGGGGGAGGGGAGAAGGGCATCTCCTTCAGATAAGGTGGTCAGAAAAGACCTCTCTGAGGACAGGACATTTTAACTAAGATGCAAAGGAAAAGGAACCAGGTATTGGCATTGCTGGATAAACATTTGGATCAAAAGGAACAGCAATTGCTTAAAGTTCTGAGGCAAAAGAGGGAGTTGCTTGTTCCGGAAACAGAGGGAAGACCAGTGTGGCTGAAGAGGAATGAGCAAGAAGACAGTAGGTGAGATGAAGATAGAAAGAAAAATAGGACCCAAATCACGTGTTATGTACTGCAGATACAAAAGCTAGGAGGGGGCTGGCCGGATCCTGCAACTGATTAGAGCTCAGTGTTACAACACCAAGGTCAAGGGTTCAGAAAACAAAACAAGAGCAAGGGATTATGCCCTCAGGAAGCTCCAAATCTAGTAGGGAATTTTGTTCTTACATTTGCTGTTGCATATCCTACTCACCTCTGCATTCACCCTCCTCCTCGCATGGAACGGCATATAGGAGGCCCTTGATATTTGTGTAATAGGTGGCCCTGTGATATCTGTGGCTGGCTAGATGGTTGGATGGATGTATGGATGGAGGGTTGGACGGAGGGTTGATAGATTGGGTGAATAGTTGGAGAATTAGACAGATGATTGAATGGATGGATGGGTGAGTGGCAAAAATAAGAAATCTAGCTCATTGCTCAAACAGATCCTCGCTGTCACAGGCAGACTTTGATCTCAAGGTCTGCAGGGTACTGTAGTTTGGTGGCTAGAAACTCAGAGAGTAACACTAAGGTTAAGGGTTCAAATCCCCATGCTGGCCAGCCACCAAAAACCAACAAAAATAAATAATTAAAATTTTTAAAAAATGAAAATTCAGTAGAAGTGAATAAACCTGTATCTGACCCCCAAGTTGGCTTCTGACTAGCTAAATGATCTGAACATGATCTGAGGCAAGTTGCTTAACCTCTGTTTCCTTATTTAAAAAATATCTTAGTAATAATTACCTACCAATAGTGTTTGTTTGGGCCGGCCCGTGGCTCACTCGGTAGAGTGCGGTGCTGATAACACCAAGGCCACGGGTTCGGATCCTATATAGGGATGGCCGGTTTGCTCACTGGCTGAGCGTGGTGCTGACAACACCAGGCCAAGGGTTGAGATCCCCTTACCGGTCATCCTTTTAAAAAAAAAAAAAAAAAAAATAGGGTTTGTTTGTTTGCTAATTATATAACATACATAAAGGGCTTAACATAGACCCTCAACCGTGGTGCTGACAACACCAGGCCAAGGGTTGAGATCCCCTTACCGGTCATCCTTTTAAAAAAAAAAAAAAAAAAAATAGGGTTTGTTTGTTTGCTAATTATATAACATACATAAAGGGCTTAACATAGACCCTCAACCGTGGTGCTGACAACACCAGGCCAAGGGTTGAGATCCCCTTACCGGTCATCCTTTTAAAAAAAAAAAAAAAAAAAATAGGGTTTGTTTGTTTGCTAATTATATAACATACATAAAGGGCTTAACATAGACCCTCAACCGTGGTGCTGACAACACCAGGCCAAGGGTTGAGATCCCCTTACCGGTCATCCTTTTAAAAAAAAAAAAAAAAAAAATAGGGTTTGTTTGTTTGCTAATTATATAACATACATAAAGGGCTTAACATAGACCCTCAACCGTGGTGCTGACAACACCAGGCCAAGGGTTGAGATCCCCTTACCGGTCATCCTTTTAAAAAAAAAAAAAAAAAAAAAATAGTGTTTGTTTGTTTGCTAATTATATAACATACATAAAGTGCTTAACATAGACCCTCAACCACAGTAAGTATAGCTCAATAACTCTCAGCAACTAGGTCCAGAATCTCAGTTTTATTGTTGCATCTGGGGTTCATCAAACTCGAGGGCCACTGACCCCCAATAACCAAACTTGTGAAAGACTAAGTAAAAAAAATACCAGGGTGTTGGTTCATGGAGAGGGATAGATAATGGCTAAGTATTGCTTAGTGGTTATTTTCTCTGGGAATGGTCTTTGAGGAAATTGAGTTATAGACAGAAGATACATGAGAGTCAACAACTCAGGACAAGGGAACACACTTACCAGCAGGACATGGCTGCCAAGCCATGGGGGCTGAATTAATTGCTCCTCCTCTGCTAGCCTATTTCTGTCTCGGTAGCCAATATTTCTCTTCTAGAATCAGATCACTTGCTCCCAGACCAAGACTGTGATGGATAACTATTGTTAAGTATGTCAACCATCGGCTTTCTCTGTGTGTGTCTCAGTGGTTCTCAATGTATTGGGAGATCTCTCTGAGAATCTGCTAAAAAGCTATTCTGTACATATTGTGCGATCCCATCTATATAAAGTACAAAAGCAAGCAAAACAAATGCATGCTGTTTGACGTCAGGATACGGGTTACTCTTGGTGCAGGATGAGGGGGAGCAATATAGCCTGTGACTAAAAGGGAATATGAGTGGAATTTTCTGGGATTCTGATAATTTCTGTTTCTTGATCTGAGTATTCGTTACACAGGTACATTCAGCTTTTAAAAATTCATAAAGTTAGGGCCAGCCTGTGGCTCACTTGGGAAAGTGCGGTGCTGATAAAACCAAGTCAAGGGCTGGCCCCGTGGCCCACTTGGGCGGGTGCAGCGCTGGGAGCGCAGCGTCACTCCTGCCGCAGGTTCGGATCCTATTTAGGAATGGCCCGTGCGCTCACTGGCTGAGCGCGGTGCGGGCAACACCACACCAAGGGTTGCGATCCCCTTACCGGTCACGAAAAAAAAAAAAAAAAAAAAAAAAAAAAAAA
>NW_007726226.1:776443-781148 GCF_000696425.1 Galeopterus variegatus | reverse complement strand
AAAAAAAAAAAAAAAAAAAAAAAAAAAAAAAAGTCAAGAGTTAAAGATCCCCTTACTGGTCATCTTTTAAAGAAATAAATAAAAATTCATAAAGTCATCACAGGTGGTGATGGTCAGCTTTGTACCCCATGAATATGCATAATCAATTAAAAAAGGAAAATTAAGAGAAAGAAAAAATATAAAAAATATTTTTAAAAACTTCATAAAGCTGTGCACTTATTTGCACTTTTCTGTAGGTAGATTTGTATTAGTTATCTATAAATGCTAGTGTCTCAGTGTTTTTTGTTTTTTTTTTTTTGTCTTTTGTCTTTTTTCTGTGTCCAGCAACGGATCGCAACCCTCAGTGTCGCCCCCATACCGTACCGGGGACCGGCAACGGGATCGCAACCCTCGGTGTTGCTCCCATGCCTCGCTCAGCCAGTGAGCGGGAACCGGTCTGTATGTGGGATCCGAACCCTAGGGCGGGAGCGCCGCTGCGCTTCCCAAGCGGCGCACTATCCAGTGCGCCACCGGGCCGGCCCGTCTCAGTGTTTTAAACAACATACATTTATCACAATGTCTGTGGATCAGAAATCCAGGCATGGTTTAACTGGGTCCTCTGTTTCAGGGTCTCTCACAAGGCTGTGATCAAGGTCTCAGCTGGGGCTATGGTCTCATCTAAAAGCTCAACTGGGGAAGGGTCCATTGATAGTTAATTTTATGTGTCATTTTGACTGAATGAAGGAATGCCCAGATTAAACATTATTTCTGATGTGTCTTTGAGGATGTCTTCAGATGAGATTAAAATTTGAATCAGTGGACTCAGTAAGGTGGCTGGCCCTCCCCAAAGTGGGTGGGCATCATCCAATCCATTGAGGGCCTGAATAGAAAAGATGGAGAAAGGAGGAACTTGCTCCCTTTGCTTCCTGCCTGCCTCCTTGAGCTGGAACTTTGGTCCGCTCCTGCCCTTGGACTTGGCTTTACACCATCAGCTTTCCTGGTTCTCTGGCCTTAAGATTTGAACTGGAATAACACTGCTGGCTTTCCTGGGTCTCCAGCTTACAGATGGCAGATCATACAACTTCTCAGCCTCCATCATCAAGTGAACCAATTCCTCATAATGAATTTCTTCATACACGTATCATATTGGTTCTGTTTCTCTGGAGAGCCCTGAATAAAACAGTCCACTTTCAAGCTCACTCACATGATTATGGACAGGATTCAGTTCCTTGATGGCTGTTGACGACGAGGCTGTCTTCAGCTAATGGCTAGCCATGCGAATCTGTTCCATAGAACACCTCAAAGTATGCAGCTTACTTCATCAGAGCAAGCATACGAGAAGAGCCAGAGAGAAATGGTGCAAGCAAGAGAGAAGTCACAGTATTTTATATCCTAATCTCAGAAGAGGCATCCCATCACTTTTGCTATATTCTAAGCAGGTAAGTTACCAGGTCCAGCCATTCACAAGAGGAGAGGATTCCACAAAGGAGTAAGCCCCAAGAGGCGGAGATCATTAATAGCAACTTCAGAAACTGATACCACACAGTTTAAAGGTTCAAAAAAGTGAAAAGGAAAAGTATTTCAGATGGTTCCCCACCCCCTACGTAGTCATCTAGAGACTCTCTTAAAACCTCTTGTTTGTGCTGGCTGGTTAGCTCAGTTGGTTAGAGCACAGCCTTGTAACACCAAGGTCAAGGGTTTGAATTCCCATACTGGCCAGCCATCAAAAAAAAAAAAAAAAGTAATTTCCTTCTAAACCTTCTAAAATAAAAAGAAAAAAAAAAAAGAAGAAGAAGAAGAAAGAATGCTCTGTGTGGATGCCATACACCCCCATAAAACCTGCCCTCTGATAACAGATTCTCACTTCAGACTGGCAGGTGGAAGAGGCCATCATCTTAGAAAGGTAAATCCCAATATTGAGAGCAATACTCATAATGAGATCTACCACTAATCCAACCACTTCTTGAGCACCTACTATGTGCCAGGCAGAGACAGTAACCAGATGAGCTTGTCCTAAGACACTTTATTCCACAGTCTTGGGGTGTTCTTTCACACTGCTCTCCCTCCTTCTTTGTATATTCTTAACAATTGCCATGTCAACATAATTCCTTAAAACTTGACCCCAGAGTCACTACTTTGGAGGAAGTGGTTATAGGCTGGCCATCTTGGTTTGCCTGGGATTGAGGGGGTTTCCTGGGATGCAGGACTTTCAGTGTTAACAGTGGAACAGTCCTGGGCAAACTGTGATAGTTGACCTGGCTTTGTGCTGCATATCTTGCAGAAATGAACGCCAAATCTTGCAAGAAAAAGCAGGAGTCAAAGAAAACTTTGAAAGCTGGAGACTGGGATAGGATGGGAACTAGGCCTGTCAGTCTCCAAAGAATGTACTCTTGGCAACATTTATCTTTTGGCTGTTTCTTTATTTCTTTAGCCATTGCCCTAAGACAGGGATGATAAGCCTTGGACAAATGGCTCATCAGTGTGCACTTTTGGTCAAACCTTATAGTTCTAAGCCTGCAGGTTAAACCTGACCTTAGATTCTTTTTTTTTTTTTTTTTTTTTTTTTTAAAAAGATGACCGGGAAGGGGATCTTAACCCTCGACTTGGTGTTATCAGCCCCGCCCTCTCCCGAGTGAGCCACAGGGCCGGCCCCTGACCTTAGATTCTAAACACTCTTTTTTTTTTTTTTTTTTTTAAAAAGATGACCGGGAAGGGGATCTTAACCCTCGACTTGGTGTTATCAGCCCCGCCCTCTCCCGAGTGAGCCACAGGGCCGGCCCCTGACCTTAGATTCTAAACACTCTTTTTTTTTTTTTTTTTTTTAAAAAGATGACCGGGAAGGGGATCTTAACCCTCGACTTGGTGTTATCAGCCCCGCCCTCTCCCGAGTGAGCCACAGGGCCGGCCCCTGACCTTAGATTCTAAACACTCTTTTTTTTTTTTTTTTTTTTAAAAAGATGACCGGGAAGGGGATCTTAACCCTCGACTTGGTGTTATCAGCCCCGCCCTCTCCCGAGTGAGCCACAGGGCCGGCCCCTGACCTTAGATTCTAAACACTCTTTTTTTTTTTTTTTTTTTTAAAAAGATGACCGGGAAGGGGATCTTAACCCTCGACTTGGTGTTATCAGCCCCGCCCTCTCCCGAGTGAGCCACAGGGCCGGCCCCTGACCTTAGATTCTAAACACTCTTTTTTTTTTTTTTTTTTTTAAAAAGATGACCGGGAAGGGGATCTTAACCCTCGACTTGGTGTTGTCAGCACCACGCTCACCCAGTGAGCGAACCGGCCATCCCTATATGGGATCCGAACCCGTGGCCTTGGTGTTATCAGCACCACACTCTCCCGAGTGAGCCACAGGCCAGCCCCTAAACACTCTTGATTGTACCCACCCCCTCAAAAAATTCTAAGAACATTTATTGATTTGACTTTCCTCTCAGCTATTAGATTATAAAATCCTTATAAAGGATAACTATTAGATTATTATACCTTTATAAAGTAAAGACTTTATTTTATAGTTTCCTTAGCATAGTGCTGGGCCTAGTAATAATAGCCACTATTCATAAAGTTCTTACTTTATATCAGGATTAAATAAATTAACTATTACACCATACCTATGAGGTTCAACCCATAATTATCCCCATTGCAGATTAGGAAACTGAGGCACAGAGAAGTTAAGTAAGTTGCCCAAGGTCACACAGCTAGTAAGTATGGGTACCAGAGGGTAATACATTTTTGCTAATTGATTACAAAGGGCTCTCTGTGTTTTCTCTGGGAAGGATAGGCAAAGGCCTTAAGCAAAGCATTCTAAGAAATGGGTGGAAACCTCAGCTACAGAGTCATCCTTGGGGGGCTGGCTGGTTAGCCCAGTTGGTTACAGCATGATGGTGTTGATAACACCAAGGTAGAGCCGCCAAAAAAAAAGAAACTAGAAACCCGAGATCAGTTTGATAGAATTGTTTCTGTGTTATCATGGTTTCTCTCTGTCTTGGTTTCCTCGTCTGTAATACGGAAATAATAATCATTTCTACCTCAAATAGTTGCTGTAAAGTGTACATTTCATTAGACCATCCATGTGAGGCAGTAACTATTCTTATTCTCCTTTGCAAGGGTCTTGAGGCCTGGGTTGGGAGTGTGGAGGTCATTTGGTTCACCCAATGTAGATTCCAATCCAGGAACTGGGTGGGGGTACAAGTCTTAGCATTCAAACATAGCCATTCACTCCCAAGCAGCTAGTTCAGTGTTTAACCCCAGTCATTCCTCTGACTATATAGTTACTTGTCCACGGGCAAACATAAAAATGGCCAGAATATTCAGCTCTAAGTTGCTTTGGTTCATTTTTATGCCAAATTCCTATTCTCTGTGTTATTTGTATTTGTTTGTTTTTAAAACTGCAGAGATTTTTTTAGGAAGATATGTGTGTGCAGCTGTACATAGAAAAAAGCCTTTATGAGATCTGTCTTGTTCACACTGCACCTCTTATACAGTACCTAGCATATAGTAAGCCATCAGAAAATATTAGTAGGGGCTGGCCAGTTAACTCAGTCGGTTAGAGTGCGGTGTTGGTTACACGAAGGTCCATCCCCTTATCAGCCAGCTGCCAAAACAAAACAAAACAAAAACAAAAAAATACTTGTAGAATTCATAAACAAATGACTAAGTGAACTGTTATTTCTAGGTGGTAAGATCACTGTGGCTTTTCTTTTTTTTTTTTTTTTTTTTGGCACACCC
>NW_007726226.1:773685-775976 GCF_000696425.1 Galeopterus variegatus | reverse complement strand
TTCTCATTTTTCCCAATGAACAGCTATTTCTTGGGAAATGTTCTTTCTTCAGCAAAAAAAACACATATATAAGTAAATAAATTAGGGCCTGAGTCACCTTGTAACAGGAGGATCCCAAATGTGGGTTCTCTGGACCCCAGGGGAGTGCAGAGCCACAGGATGTGATGGGATTACCCAGAATCTGATGGGCTAGAGGGACAGTCTCCACCAGCCTGCCCTTTCTGTTCTCCTGTGGGTCACATTGCATCATTTTCTGCTCTGGTATGTTTGCTGAGTGAAAGAGAGACGCAAGTCCCAGAAGAGTTTTTCAGAGACTCTGAATGACTCACAAAGAGCTTTCATTTTCCAGCAGAGGTGAGGCGTGGGTCTTGGCTGTCTTTGTGGTGCCGCCACTCCGGGTCCCCGCCCTCAGTCCTAGCCCACTAGCACCCAGAACTTTCAGAGGCGACCCCCTTCTGTTGGCTCCTGAATCTGAATCTGAATTCTTTCCAGATTCAGCCCTCTCCATCCAGGTCTGTGGATGCTTACAAAGAAGGGAATCGTTGAAGCCAATTTAGTTGTCCTTTCTTTGTTCCCTTGACCTTGAGGCACTAGCTCAGCAGAGCTCACTGTGCAGGGAGCCTAGCAGAATTCTGAAATAAAAGGCAAGAGACCTTAGAGGGCTCTTGGAGCCCGCACTCTTTCGTTCTGCTTTGGTCACCATAGTGACTTCTCTCTGAAGCCTCAACCCTGTGGTTTTTGCTCGATATTCATTCATAATAAGGCAACCCTTGAGTTTTCCACCCACTGGGGAACAGAGCACTGTGTGCACTGGAAGTCACAAAGCTGATGCACTGGGGCCTTTAAACAGTGTGTGTCCAGGAGGATGGGGTGGTCCCATGCTGGTCAGAGTGGAAGGGTCACAGCTGGGAGGGAATTCACATCCCATCTGGTCTTGTCCCCTCAGTTTACAGAGGAGAGGGGACTTGCCCAAAGTTTCTCAGCCCTCTCAAGGGACAGCCAGGACTGGAACCAGAGCCGCCTGACTCCTGGCACAGGTCTTAACTGCACTCCATCACAGAGACGTGCAGGGTCCATGGTCTCGGTCCAGATCTTCTGACTTCTTGGCCTTTTGTGCCAAACGCTAGGCTCACGCTTCCTAGTATTGTCACTAAAGGTTATCAAAATTTATGGTAGCCAGATTATGAGCCCCTAGTGAAAGGTAAGAATGAGAACTCCTGTAGCCAGTCAAAAGACTTCCATTTCCAGTATAGATTTGCAAGTAAATTAGCTCATTTAATCCTCAAAACTCCCTTGCAAAGTGACTATTATTTCCTTTTAAAGTGAGAGTGGTTGAATGGATCAACTTGGAGTCAGAAGTGAATGTGAATTTTAACTATGAGATTTACTAATGATAAATAATGGCCTAATCACTGGTTAGTATAGGCACTGGCTTTCAGACTTAGTGGAATCCCATCCTACCATTTCCTTGCTGTGTGACTTTGAACAAGTTACCTAACTTCTCTGAGCCTCTATACATACTTGTGGAAAAACAGCATAATAATAGAACGTACTTCACAGGATCACTGCGGAGATTAAGTAATGTATGTAAATCACTTAGTATTGTGTCTGGCACTTAATAAGTAGTTTCTGTTATTGCAAGATTTGAAAGTACCTGTAGTCTCAGGCTTGACCTGCTGCTCAAAGACAAAAAGACAAAATCTGCATCCTACTTCCAGACTCACCCACAGCCCAAGGCCTTTGTATCAGGCAAGGAAATAAGTGCTTGAAAAGAAAGACATTCCAAGGTGAGTAAAGTGAATTTGAAGGATGCCTTTCATACCTTGATTTTTGAATTTTTAAAGGACTCAGACAAGGGAAGGAAAGGAAATAGTTGAAACTGGTTTCTCTCTACAACTTTGTGGTTGATACCCTCCAGAGCTATGCTGCCCAACACGATGGCTGTCAGCCCCATGTGGAATTGAACATTTGAAATATGCCTGTCCCAAACTGAGATGTGCTGTAAATTTAAAACACACACTGGACCTTAAATACTTAGTGTGAAAAAAATATGGATAATTTTCATATTGAATACATATTGGAATAATATTTTAAATAAAATACATTATTAGAATTAGTTTCACCCATTTCTTTTTATGCTTTTAATATGGTTACCAGAAACTTTTCAGTTACATATGTGGCTCACAATATTTTGCTGCAGTACAGAGCTGGTGTAGAAAAATCTGATTTCAAGGCCGGCCCGTGGCTCACTCGGTAGAGTGCGGTGCTGATAACGCCAAGGCCACAGGTTC
>NW_007726226.1:734664-772983 GCF_000696425.1 Galeopterus variegatus | reverse complement strand
CTGAGCGTGGTGCTGACAACACCAAGCCAAGGGTTGAGATCCCCTTACCAGTCATCTTTAAGAAAAAGATGTGTTGGGCACCTTCCCACATTTCTCTCCTTTAATTCTTTTGTTTTTATTTTTTGGCGGCTGACTGGTATAGGGATCCAAACCTTTGACCTTGTCTCCTTTAATTCTTAACAACAATTTTGTCTAGAAGTTATTGTTATCTACATTTTACTCCTGGAAGAGAAGCTTAGGGATGCCAACTCTTCATTTTTCCAGGTAAGGTCACCACAACACCCCGATTATTATGTACTATTCATTCATTAAAAAGACCATTTTTAATACTAACAAAATTAAAACTTTCAACTATGAAAAACAGTACTTTGCCCCCCACAACTGTCTCTCATAATAAAAGCAGCTGGAATTTTAAGACCTTACTACTCTGCTGTTATTGGACTAATATATGCTTTAACTCATTCACTTCTGTAAAAGCCAGGAGGTCAGTTTTATTATTATCTCCATTTAACAGATGAGAAAACCGAGGCTCTGAGAGCCACTTGGCTAATAAGTGGGGACTGTAGGATTTGCACCACATCTGGTAAACTCTAAAGCCTGTTCTCTTGTCAGTTCTGCCTTCTCATAATTGTCCCAGGGAGCGACCAGAAGTTTGCATTTGGCTATAAATTTGATGTGGTTATTGGCCAGCTGCCAAAAATAAATAAACAAATAAATCAATAAATTTGATGAGGTTTTCATTTTTGTAGAATCCTCTTATTGATTCACATCCTTTCCTCGCCCTCCCCAAGTCTGTACTTGAATTTGGAAAAGGTAATTAAGTTGAAGTGACACAGGTACTTAAAGTAAATCTACACATCTGCCTTCCTCCTGCGTGGATATGGAAGTAGGATTTCTATCTAACCAGCCCTTCTCGTTTTCCCTTCTGATGGGTAATGTCAGGAAGCTCTAGCGACCAAACCCAGCCCACCCAAAAGTCCCCACATCCAGCAGAGGCCAGGGCTGTGCGAGGTTCACTCTGCCAGGGGGTTACCACACCACTTCAGCCTCCTTGCCACCTGACAGGGGATTGGGGACTGAGTTTCCCTTGCCTGAGTTACTATTGATTTCTGACTTGTCCACCTCCTGCCTGGCTTTCAGAAGCTCAGCCCTCAGGGAGGTCATGCCTGACTTCTAAAGCTGAGGGGAAACCTGCTTAGTATTAACCTTCTCCAACTCCAAATTCAAACCCTGAAGGTGCAGATTTGCAGGGGAGGGGATTAGGGGAGCTGGCATTTTAAAGCCATAAGTATAAGGAGAGGCCATAATAATAATGCCTTTTTGTCATACTGGGCTTTGTTAGAAGAATGACTATTACTTTCTAGGTGCTTTACAAACATGGCCTTATGTAGTCCTCATAGCAACCTTATAAATCATACAGACAAGAAAACTGAGGCTAAGGAAAGGAAAGTGACTTACCCAAGGTCACATAGCTAGTAATGGCCAAGATTCCAAACCTGATTTGTCAGACTCCATAGCTTAGAACTGTGAACTAGTTTCCTCAAGGTCATGTCATAACCAGTAAGTGATGGAACCAAAACCCCAACTAAAACAGAAATGAGAGACCATGCGTTCCCCAGCAAAGTGCAAAAATTATGAAAGATGCAAATACCAATTACGGGTCAGGGTGAGGCGAGATGAACGTTCTCTCAGGCATTCAAGCCTCTGCTCTCTGATATTTCCATTTTGAAAAGTAATTTGATAATATATAGAAGGATATTAATTGCTCAATTCCATTTGTAGGGAAATAATTGAAAAAAACTTATGTATAAAGATGTTTATCACTACATACTTTAATAAAGAAGGGATAAAAGGAACAACTTAAATTTCACCAATAAGGATTGGTGAATAGATTATAGTACAGCCACTCAATGGTATATTATGCAACTTTTAAAAGTTATGTTTATTGGGGGTCGGCCCGTGGCTCACTTGGGAGATTGTGGTGCTGCTGATAAGACCAAGGCCACGGGTTCAGATCCCTATATAGGAATGGCCAGGTTGCTCACTTCAGAGAGCGTGGTGCTGACAACACCAAGTCAAGGGTTAAGATCCCCTTACCAGTCATCTTTTAAAAAATAATAATAATAAAATTTTTTAAAAAAAATCATAAATAAAAGTTATTTTTACTAAGGTTTGCATTAACGTGAAAAATATTTAAGATATAAGGCTAAAGGATAGAAAGTATTACAATACTGTTAAAGTGCATAAAAAATCCTGGGGATAAATACTCTAAAATATTAATAATGGTCATGTTTGAGTGTTAGATATGGAGCCATTTTAATTTTTCTATTTTTCTGCATGATTAAGATTTTCCATAAGAATGCCCCTTAGGGGCCAACCCCGTGGCGCACTCGGGAGAGTGCGGCGCTGGGAGCGCAGCAGCGCTTCTGCCGCAGGTTCGGAACCTATATAGGGATGGCCGGTGATCTCACTGGTTGAGCGCGGTGTGGCCGGTCACAAAAAAGACAAAAAAAAGACAAAAAAAAAAAAGAATATCCCTTAGGAGATAAATATTGATCATCATAATGAATATTCAAAATATTCAAAAGTATGTGACACTAAGGTCAAGTGTTCAGATCCCTGTAACAGCCAGCCACCTAAAAAAAAAAGGATACCAAAGTATGTGTTTTGGTCTCTGAAAACTATTCCATAAGGAGGAAAATTATAACGAATAATAACAATGTCTCTGGAATAAGTATAAAGCAGCTCAAAGTGTCTAATTTGAAGGAAACATGATAATTTATTTAGATTCCAACAGATATGTACAATCAACTACATTCCAAATAAAGAACATTTTTTAAAAATTTATCTAGAGTCTACAGTGCTCCCCTCCCTTCCTTTCTACCCCTTTACCTGACTTTTTTTCAGCACTGATCACTATATGAAATGACAGCTTTTACTTACTTATGTACCTAATTGTTGTCCCTGCTGTATATCTCCCTCACTTCCCCCACCCCTGCTTCTAGAGTAGTCTCTGGCATTCAGTAGGCCTCAATAATTGTAGAGGGAATGAATTTACTCTCACCCTGACATTCACCTAAGGCCAAAGTGCTGTTATGTTCTCTTAAAATCAGTAGTTCAAAGGAAAGAACCCGAGAAGGGATGGACAAGAATTTAATTTGAAAATATCTCTGTTCTACCTGGCATCTGGTATAAGAAATATTTGGCAGCCTGCAATGGGTCTGGGTTCCCATAATAAACAATTCCCATTGTCACTTTTACCAAGAGAATATTCTATTGTGAGACAAAAAAGCTAACACAAATAGCTATCATATTCAGAATGTTTACTACATGCCAATGACTGTGTATTAATAAGCATTTCTCGTGTATTAGTATCATTTCATCTTCACAGTAGCCTGTCGGTAGATATTCTCATTGTATACCTGAAGAAACTGAGTCTCAGAGTGGTTAAATAACTTGCCCAAGGTCTCCCAGATGGTAGGGGGTGGAGGCAGGACTCAAGGTGAGAATGCTATGGTTTTCATCCCAGTCTAAGCATAAGAAAATAGAAATACCAAGTTCCACCTAAAGTCACCAACTCAAGACTTCCCAAGGTGTGTGAAAGAAAGTGAGCTGAAAAGCTGGGTACCAATCAAGCTTTATTAAAGAAAAGGAATCTGCTGGGCTGCCCTCAAAGTGGAGAACAGCACCAGGTATTGGGGTGGGAGAGCTTATATAGGCTGTAGGATGAGCTGAAAAGCTGGGTACCAATCAAGCTTTATTAAAGAAAAGGAATCTGCTGGGGTGCCCTCAAAGTGGAGAACAGCACCAGGTATTGGGGTGGGAGAGCTTATATAGGCTGTAGGATGCCAGGGCTGGCTGATGCAATCGAGGAAGAGCATTATGCTAGTGTGGAAGCTCCACCTGGCTGATGCAACTGTGTGGAAAATTGGGCCTATGCGGAGCCAAAAGGGTTTCTATTTCGCAGAGGTCATGATGCTTCTCTTAAGGAAAAGGGGGTGGTAGCTGGTGGCCATTTTGTGCTTGGCCTTGCCCAAAATGGCACTGGTTATGTTCAAAACCTATCACTGTGGTCCTAGGATGTACTGAAAAGTCTCTACAGGTCATTTATTCCGCCTTCAGTCTGTGTGCCTTTTGCAGAGCTTCCAACACCACCACGTAGGGATAGAGTGTCCCAAGGTTCACAACCACTGCAGTCCAGGGAGAAGGGTTTTAGTAGAAAGATGAATCATGTTTTTCACAGTGGTCTTATTAATATAAATGTCTTGGGTTTTACAATTAAAATTACCAAAAACTGAAAAAACAAAAACAAAAACAACCTCTGTGGCCCAGAGGAGCCACCATGAGGAGGGCACAGGGAAGAATTTGCCATTTTCAGTGGAAAACAGTGGCGGTTACTAATTATGATGACTTCGTACTTTGGATCTGGATTTACTTCACTTTTCTTTAACAGTAAGACACCAACTGCTTAAGCATGTTTTAGTTCATTCATTTAACAGATATGAACAGCACTTTTAAGAGGTACAATCTCTTTGAAAAATGGATCTGACTCCTGAACTCGTATATCCTAGTAGATATGTTTGTAAATAAACTTATGACATGAAAAAAGAAAAGAAAGTATGGGTGACCTAAAGCCCACCAAAAGTTGAAGATGTGGGCCAAATTTACTCTTAACCCAAAACACCCTTTTCCTGCTCACTTGCCTTGACCCAGAACTAATCATATTTTGTTACTGTCCCCAAAAGAATCTGTTTGGTAGAGCCACTGATGGCTTTTGTGAAGACTTTGGTCCAGTGATCAGCTTTCAAGACATTGGCTTTGTCCTTGGAGTCATGGAAACCAGTGCATAGACTCAGAGGATTCTAATGGGAAGGGTGTCAATACCCAGATGATGTAATATCTTCCAAGCCAGGAAACATGTCTTTCACCCAGCCTGGAGCTCTGTGCCTTCTCCTGCACTCCTTTTCATCTACCCATCTATCTTTCAGATCACAATTTCCTCACCAATCGTAAGATCTAGCTATGTACTCCCAACATAGCTTTTTCTATTTACATGTGATTACTTACTTGCTGTTTCCTCCTTCACTAGACAAAAGAGACAAGGACCACATTTTGTTTTGCTCATCTCTAAACCCCAGCCCCATGCCTACCACATCGTAGGCACTCAATCAGTAATATCTAACCTTTGTAGACCTCCTACTATGCGACAGGAACTGTGCTAAGCACTTCATATATATTATCTCACTTAATCCTTAAAACAGCTAATTCCCATTTCACAGATGAAGAAACTAAGGCATAGAAAGACTATGTAAATGGCACAAAGCTAGTAAATGGCAAAGCTTAGATTTAAACCCATACAATCTAACTGCAAAGTTGAAACTCTCTATTAATTCATATTACAGTGGTTGATTGATGGATGGTTTAATGAATGGTCTGAGAAGCAGCAGACCTATGCAGCAGCTGGGTCCAATTTACCCACAGGAGACTAGAGCTAATGCCTGACCAGGTAGAACTGATGAGAGTGTCCAGGCAACATGGCCCAAGAGAAATGCAGGGGACCCTGGAAAAGAATGGGCTTTGGGGGCAGCTTTGACGTTATATCCTGGTTCTATCATTTATCCTCTCTGGGGCTCTCTCTGTGCCTCAGTTTTCAATCTGCTATGTGGGTTAATAATTCCTATCCTTGAGATTATTGACCTGAAACAACCTACCATGATGCAGCATACCTGATAGCAGGCACACAGCACATTTATTTCCTGTCTTTAATTAATCCCTCTCTCTCTGTCACCTCAATCTGAAGGCTATTCTAATAAGGCTCTAACATTCCAGCGACTGTTCTGCAGCTGAGGTACAAAGGCAGCTGTGGCCTCCGCTTGTGTCTGCTGCTCCCTCACTGAACACTCCTTCCTGTCTATTTCTAGCTTATCTCTCACCGAGGTCATTTCCCCTTTTCTGAGGTAGCTAGAATACAGGCTAGTCAGGCCTGGCTCTGAATTCCCCTGATGTGGCCAAGGCAAGGCCTTGGACAGGTAGACACACCGGGAAGCTGAAAAGGGCAGAATCAATAGGAAAAGTTTGTCCCAAGAGTTGGGGAAAGGCCCATAAAGCCCTCTCTCCTGAGCAGCTCAGAAGTAGAAAGATGAACCAGGCAGGCTAGAGAAACCTGAGTCCCAGGGAAAGGGCAGCTGGGAATGAGCAGCAACCTGTATCCTGTGAGCTAAGCTGGGCAGTGTTTCTTCCTTCCTCCTTTCTTTTTCAGTTTTCCTTTTTCCTTCCTCCCTCCCTCCTTCTCTCCTTCCCTTTCTTCCTTTCTTTCTAGATAAATGTCAGTATTTTTT
Organism: Galeopterus variegatus; assembly: GCF_000696425.1. NCBI lineage: Eukaryota > Metazoa > Chordata > Mammalia > Dermoptera > Cynocephalidae > Galeopterus > Galeopterus variegatus. Next base: position 766,645 of record NW_007726226.1, on the reverse strand, counting down.
AAAGGACTGAATGATTTGGGACTTCAGGTGACCTGAGTATTGATTAGGACCCATGGCAAGCCAGGAAGGACAGTGTTTTGGCAGGGGAAGGCTATTGTGGCATGTTTAAACATAAGGAAAAAGTTAGAATGGAAAGTACTTTCCCATGGGTCTTTGTTTGGGAGACAGTAAACTTCCTGCTTGTCAGTGCCAGCAGCTGGCAAAACCTCACCTGCTAGGGCCATGGACCACTAGATTTCTGAAGTCACTCATCCAAGTAACAGTGAGAATAGAGGAATGGGTACAGGAAGAGCATCTAGGAAAAGATCTAGGTTTAAATGTCCTTCCTTATAAACAGAATTGATTTTTTTCTTCTTTTTCTGATTAAAACTTTTTTCCAGGGCCAGCCCGTGGCTCACTTGGGAGAGCGTGCTGCTGATAACACCAAGGCTACGGGTTCAGATCCCTATATATGGATGACTGGTTGGCTCACTTTAGAGAGCGTGGTGCTGACAACACCAAGTCAAGGGTTAAGATCCCCTTACTGGTCATCTTTAAAAAAAACAACAACAAAAACCCACTTTTTTCTAATGAATGCGTGCACATAATGAAAAATTCAGACTATTCAGGGAGTAGAGTGAAAAGTAAGCTTTCTTCCCATCCCAGTTCTCAGGTTCTTGGGTACAACTAAAGCCTTTTCCCCCCATGCATTACATAACCTCAGCTCTCCTAGTCCAAACATTTCCATTCCCTTGAATTACTTCAATCACCAAATACTTATTTATTTATTTATTGTCAGCTGGCCAGTACAGGGATCCGAACCCTTGACCTTGGTGTTAGGGTACTGCACTCTAACCAAGTGAGCTAACTGGCCAGCCCATCAAATATTTATTGAGCCCCTTCTATATGTTAGGCACCAGGCTAGGCACTGGGGGTGATAAGCATATAGACACAGACTCTGGCCTGAGGGAGCCTGCCCTATAGTGAGGAAGGTATCAATAAACAAGTAATTGCATGTGCATAATTATTTAAATATATTGTGAAAAGTGCCATAAAGGAAATTACATATAACATCCCTGGCTAAGGAAATGACATTTAAGCTGAGGCCCTAAAGGATGGGTAGGAATTAGTAAGACATGAGGGTAAGGATTTTTCTGCCAGCATGAACAGCATGTGCAAAGGCCCTGCAGAGGGAAGACATTTGGCAGGAAGGATTGAGAGAAGGCAGTTGTGGCTGCACAGAGTGAGAGGGACATGTGATGAGCACGGGCTGGCAGGGCCGACTCACTCAGCAGTCTGGAAACTTCAGCAACCAGCCTAAAGATATCCAGAGTTGTTACCTTAACAAGCACCTGTGAGTTTTATACTGAGGTTCATTTTTTTGCCTGTGGATGTCTGTTAGACTTGCTTAATTTTTAATCATTACCTCTCTCTTCCTGTCATACGGACATACTTCCCTCTCCTAACTGTTTTATGGCATGCAGCATTGGGTTTTGTTTTGATCTAAAATAAATTGATATGAACTCTGTTGAGAGATTTTCACAGAATCTTCCTAGGTCATTAGAGATCTATCTGAGTGTCCCCACATCAAGTTTGGGAATTAGTGCTCCAGAAGCTTTTGGGAATTTGATGTATTGTTGCTTTTCTGATTTACTCTTTGATTCCATATCACACTTAACCATGCTAGTATTTACCATGTATGGCATCTATCCAGGTGCCAATTGGTTTGCACTATTTACCTCTTTTTTATCTTCACAGTATGCCTACAAGATAGGTATTTTTATGCCTACTTATAGATCAGTAAAGAGGTCATCACCAATTTGAATGCCCCAGAAGTGGGTACTGCTGAGCTTAAGCACAGTGAGAAGCCCCTTGGCCAGGACCTGAGGCAGACTGACCTCGGGAGACAACAGGAGGAGCATTGCAGTGGATGTCAGTTGCCCAAGTTCTGGTCCTGGTTCTGCCACCAACTAACCCTATATCTTAATTAAGTCTCATGCCCTTTTGGTTTCTCCACTTGTGAAGTGAAGGGTTTGGATCAGTTCTGAGATGCCTGAGACCAGATCTACATTCTGCCACACACCTCCCTGGCATGGCAGGTGTTGCTATTTTGGGGGTTTATTTTTTGGCAGCTGGCCAGTGTGAGGATCCAAACCCTTGACCTTGGTGTTACAACATCATGCTCTAACCAACTGAGCTAACCAGCCAGCCCCAGGTGTCACTAATTGATCACGTCACTCCTAGTAATCAGCCTCAGAATCTTTTTCAGCATAATTTTCTAATCAGCTACCATCAATGGATCAGAGTTAGCACATGGGTTAGCACATACTAACCACGTACCTGAACTGGACCATTTCTGCGGGCCCTTCCAACTCTGATATGCTGATTTATTTGAGCTTCTAGGTTTGCAGTCACAATGGAGGAGGGTGGGGGGATGATAGGAGCATGGGCATTATCATCAGAAAATCCTGGGTTTTTAATTCCAGTAGTGCTACTTACTGGCTATATGCAATCTTGGGTGAGTCATATCTCTTTGAGCCTCAGTTTAGTCTTCTTTACAAAACAGGATCAGAATCCCTAACACATAAGGGGTTGTACAGATACAATTAGATAATGATTATAATGTACCTTTTGCTTGTACATAGCAAGAACTCCATAAATGAAACACAAACAGACACACCCAGCAAATGTGTACACCAAGAGACTTGTCTTCTATCCCACTACCCTCCCCCTTCCACAGAGCAGTGAAGCCCTGACAAGTGCCTTCTGATTTGTGCTGCCTAGATCCTCCTTCTCCCTGGGCAGACTGCCGATGTCAGATTGTTCTCTGCCCTTCTGAGACCTCTGGGACCTGCTGGCACATCAGGGAACTCAGAGCAGCCTCCCAGCTTTCTGGACAAGGCAGAAGCCCTAGAGAACTGCCAAAATTAGTGAACCGCCAAAATTAGTGAACCATGGCCTTTCCTGCTGGCTTTCACGCTTGGCCTCTGTTGGGAAAATATAGGAAAAATGGTCAGGGCCCCTCAGATGTTCAGAATCTTGCCGAGCATTTGATGTAAACAGGCATATGTGCTCAGGTGTTCCTTGGTTATCGTCTAGTGTAATTGTACATGTGCACCCAGGTGTCCTGGGTTATGGACCTAAGTATAAGGATGAGTGGCTCCGATGGGGGGGACATGGGGAGGCCACTACTGCTGCTGGAGGCTGCTGCTGCTAGTGCCCCTGGGACCCTCTGCAAGGCCACGGCCACTGCCGGACCTGTAAGCTAGTGGACCTGTAAGCTGCTGCCACTGAGAGAGCTGAGGACTGAGCTCATGTCATCTGTCAACAGCTCCTGGAATCTTTCCCAATTGCCTAGCATGGACCTGCATGTGAGGGGTCTGGGGACCCAGTCTGTACAACGGGTTTGGAGGGTCTGAGCCCTAGCTCTGACAATATAAATGGAAACTTAGTATAACTAAAATAATGAAACATTTTGGCTTTAGTTATGATTTGCCTTACTTTACAGCCTCTGCTTAGCAACAGCAGGCACCAAATGCTGGATTCAGGTGGGAATATAGTGTTAAATAAAAATCATAGGAGGCCATTGTCTTAGACTAAGTTCCTGCATTAGGTCCCAAAAGACCAGACTAAAATTCAAAATGGAGTAACCCCTGCTAAGCTCCATGCCACTTAGGCTGTGGTCTGACCTTCTGAGTAGTCAGGAGAAAGATAACAGCCAATTTCCTGAACAGGCCAGTTTAGATTCGATAGGTATGATAATGAAGTTCCCTCTGCTTTAATTCTTACACAAAAGAGATAGCCTGGAGTAACCTGATGTTATTTTTCTATTGTTCTGTCTTCCTGTCCCCACCTTAACAGGGAAAGTAACTTTGAAATGGCACCAATCCTCTTTTTGCCCTTTGTTTCTTTCTTTCTTTCTTTCTTTTTTTTTTTTAATAAAAGATGACTGGTAAGGGGATCTTAACCCTTGACTTGGTGTTGACAGCACCACACTCTCCAAGTGAGCTAAGCGGCCATCCCTATATAGGGATCCAAACCCATGCCCTTGGTGTTATCAGCACCACACTCTCCCAAGTGAGCCACGGGCAGGCCCAGTTTCTGCTTTCTTTAGTCTTTTTTCTATCTATAAAACTGATCTCCTCTGCTTGGCTCACTGCAACACTTATTCTATTTTATGGAATAATGTGTTGCCTGATTCTAGAATCATAGTAAAACCAATTGAGATCTTCAATTAATTTGTTGTAATTTTGTTCTTTGAATATAGTTTCCTAAGAAACAGAGCTGTAGCTGGGCTGATTTTTGTCTCTCAGAATAGGTACTGTGGGCTATTGTGGGAAAATATGGCTCATAATTTCTAATTTTTGGTGGCTGGCCAGTATGGGGATCAAACACTACACCATGTTCTAATCAACTGAGCTAACCCACCAGCCCTGCTTTGTAGTTTCTTTAGGCTCTAGACAGCAAATCCACGGCCCAAGTATTGACACTACCCCCACCATGCTGTCTTAGGGCCAGGTTCCCTGGGAAGTATACTCTGAGAGACAGATTTGCATGCAGGAAGATTACTGGTGACACTTTCAGAATCAACAGCTGTGCGGAGAGAAGGAAGCAGGATGGGGCAGTAGGAGAGATTGAATGATGCTGTAGGTGCAACAAAGACCCTGGTGGTGGATCCTACAGAGGGTTTCTGAGCTGGAATGACCTGTGCAGAGTTGTCATCTGCTGTGCACCCCCGTATTTACTAGGGCAGTGGCTCTCTTTAGTCAAGGGTAAGTCCTGGAGAGGGACTCAGCTGAGTTGCCTTGACAACATTCCCAGCAGCTAATGGAGTGAACACCTCAGACTTGAAGCAGTAAACCTGTAGCACTGCACAGAATCCACTACACTGCTCACGCAGACATTGCCAACCCATTACAGCATTCCTCCTCCCTGCCAGGACTGCCACCAGCAATCCATAAGGGCATGCATGCTAGAGGAAACATTTGTCATCCTTCTTCTAATCTTAACCCTTCATTTTACACAGTCAGAAACTGACACTCAATTCAGATACCCGCACCAGCCAGAAGCCAAAAAAAACAAAAGCAAACTGAAACTCAAGAGAAGGGGAGACACCTGCCCAAGTGAATTAAAGGCTGTCAAGACTCAAATCCAAGGGCCAGCCCGTGGCTCACTCGGGAGAGTGCGGTGCTGATAACACCAAGGCCCCGGGTTCGGATCCCATATACAGATGGCCGGTTCGCTCACTGGCTGAGCGTGGTGCTGACAACACCAAGCCAAGGGTTAAGATCCCCTTACCGGTCATCTTTTAAAAAAAAAAAGACTCAAATCCAAGATTTTCTAGACCTGTCCAGATTTAATAATAAACATTAATTAATCAACATTAAATAAAATAGCTTACTTCCTCAGTTACATTTGCAACATTTCAAGTGCTCAATAGGCACCTGTGGCTAGTGGCTATTGAAGTGTACAGGTTATAGGACGATTCCATCATTGCAGAAAGTTCTATTGGGCAGCACTGCCCCAGAACCACCACCCTATGGTGCCCCTTTGTCATCAACTTCAAAAGTTAGGTCATCCCCAAACATCTGTTTCCCTTAGCAACCCATTTGTCAATGGGCAGTGATAGTGAGTTATGACATGGGATATGAAGGGCATTGCAAAGGTGAATGGTAACAGAAGTCCCCATGTCCCAGCCTTCCTGGAACTACTTGGGACCCAGAGAAGGATTGTTCTCCTCAAAAAAACAGTCATGGGCTAGCTGGGTAGCTCACTTGAGAGAGTGTGGTGTTGATAACACCAAGGTCAGGTCTTTGGATTCCCATACTGGCCAACCACACACAAAAAAAGTCGAGGGCCAGCCCGTGGCTCACTTGGGAGAGTGTGGTGCTGATAACACCAAGACCACGGGTTTGGATCCCTACATAGGGATGGCCGAGGTTAGCTCACTTGGGAGAGCGTGGTGCTGACAACACCAAGTCAAAGGTTAAGATCCCCTTACCGGTCATCTTTAAAAAAAAAAAAAAGTTCTTACTTGCAAGGAGAAATATAGTCATATTTCATGTGTTCATTTATTCAACAAATCTTTATTGGGTTCAGTCTAGAGCCTGGCTCTGAGCTACGAGCTGGCATACCAAGATGAGTTAGACGTGGCCCTTGCCCTCAGTATGTTTGCAGGCTAGGGTGGAAACACGAGGTACCGTTTGTTGAGAGCACCTAGGAGTGAAACCTGAAGAATCTGTGTGATTTTGCCAGGTAGGTAAAACGCTCCTCAGCCACCAAGGACACAGAAGGTGCAGAGTGAGAGGGGACATTTAGCAGTGTCTGGAAACAGTTTTGGTTGTCATGACTACGGGTGAGGTGGGGGAGAGGTGCTACTGGCATCTGAAGGGTAGAGGCCCAGGACGCAGCTGTATATCCTACAATGTGCAGAATGACCCCGCACAACAAGGAATGATCTCATCCAAAATGTCAATAGTGTCAAGGAGGAGAAACCCTGGCTAGGGGCTGCCTTGGGGATCTGCAGTTCCTGAGCTTGTCTGACTATCACGGAGAGGGGAAGATGAGCAGGAACACAAGGAAACTTATAAGCCAGTTTAGACTTTTCCTTGAGGTCTTCAGGAAGACACTGATTTTTTTTTTTTTTTTTTTTTTTTAAAGATGACTGGTAAGGGGATCTTAACCCTTGACTTGGTGCTGTCAGCACCACGCTCACCCAGTGAGCAAACCGGCTATCCCTATATGGGATCCGAACCCATGGCCTTGGTGTTATCAGCACCACACTCTCCCAAGTGAGCCACAGGCCGGCCCGGACACTGAAAATTTTAACCAATTCATTGGCAGGACTGAATTTGCACTTTAAAAAGGCCCCTCTGGTTGCTGGGTGAGAAATGAGTTGGAGAGCCCAGCTGGGAGACCTCTGGGGAGGCTGTTGATGGTAGTGGCCATGGAGACACAGCCAAGAAGGTGGACTTGAGAACTATGGAGCAGCTGTGGGGCTTGGTGATTGCTGGAACAGGGGAAGCCCTAGCACTTGCCACAGCTCTGATTAATTAATAACTAGCTGCTTAATATCTTTCTTCTCCCCACTAGACTGTAAGCTACAAGAAGGCAGGGGCAGCTGCTTTTCTGGCAGCCTCATTTCCAGCATCACTCAATGCCTGGCACACAGCAGTGTTTGTTGAGTAAATGAACTGCCCTGGGCTTTAGGATGTTGCTGCTGTCCCCAAGACAAGAGGCAGCCAAGGAGGGGAAAAGTCCATCCAGCTGCAGAAAAATACAAGGCCCTTGAGGCTCTGTCAAATGGGACAGACATCTACTTCCTGGCCTTTGACAAATTAATTTTTTGAGCCTTGGTTTCCCCATCTGTAAAATGCATATGATGCAGGTACCTCCCTTCTCAACTAAATAATAAGATTAGATGAAGGATCCAGCAATTCCACTTCTAGGTATATATCCAAAAGAATTAAAAACAGAGACCCAAACAGACATTTGTACACCCATGTTCATAGCAGAATTATACACAATAGCAAAAAAGGTGAAACAACCCTAATGTCCATCAAGGATGAATGGATAAACAAAATGTAGTATACACATGCAATGATGCAATGGATTATTATTCAACCTTAAAAAGGAATGAAATTCTCATACATGCAACAACATGGATGAATCCTAAGTGAAATTAGCCAGACACAAAAGGACAAATAGTGTAAGGACATATAAGAGGTATGCAGACCAGGCAGAATCAGAGACAGAAAGTGGAATGGTGGTTGCCAGAAGGTGGTTGCACAACAATGTGAATGAATGTAAGTAATGTCACTCAATTGTACACTTAAAAAGGGTTAAAATGGTAATTTTTACGTTACCTATATTTTACTACAATAAAAAAAGGATTAAATGAGATAGTTTTAGCTTGGGGCAAAATACTCATTATTATCACTTTTTCCCTAGAAGTGGTCTGATAAAGGGAGAAACCAAGAGCTGGGAGAGCAGCGCACGCAAGTTGGCTGATGCTGTCTATAGTCTGGGTCAGAGGCTGCCTCACAGCTGAGATGACAAGGAAGTGTGACCGTGCTGCAGAGCTGGAGGAGGAAGCTCCCATGAGCTTGAAACCGCCCCACTATAAACATCTAGAAGGAGGCTGCCACACCCTGAGCACCGGGCTAGTAGCCTGTCCACCTGGCTGAGCCCTTCCCAGACCGCCCGAGGTCCTGTCCTTTGTTTTAACTGGGCAGGAATTTCTAGGCCTGAGGTATTTGCATTTGATATCTTAACTACTGACCTGTTCCCGCAGCTGCTCAACCACTACTTATGCTTTCTCTGAAACCCGCATGGGCAGATAGAAAAGCTGTAAGCCTGGCCCTCCCAGCTTTTGTGTCATAATTAGTATTTTATTCCTTGAGTAGAGAGAAAATAGCCCCAGCACCTGCTCTCAGAGGCGTCAGTTGCCGGCAGATCTCCTTTGTACATTCTTTGTACTATGATCTTAGAGGAACGACCTTTACGAGTCTCTTAGTTCAGCCCCCTCATTTTACACCACACACAACACAGTGCCGGAGGAGTAAACAGACTTGGAACACAAAGGGAGAGATGGTTTGGATCCCAACAGGCCACTTCCAAGCTTTGAGACCCAGGCAAGTTGGTTAGCTTCTGGAAGCCTTTTTCCCCCACAGTAAGATAAGGACAATAATTCCTTCCTCTTGGGGATCTTCTGAAGAGTAAAGGCCACGGTAGAGTTTCAACTCACTGGCAGCTAGCAGGGGGGAGCTCAGCCGTCCCCACCTCAGACAATCCTGTCTACGACAGCTCCGGCTCTTCACTGTCACTTGACACTGACATTTGTCCTTAACGGAAGCTGGTTATGTGTGTACTTGTTGGTTTAGTTTTTCTCCATCCTTCACTACAAAGCAACTCTGCTCTACTCTGGCCCAACGGTGAGGGCCATGTCCAGCATATCACTGGCATTTAATAAATGTTTGTGGAATAAATGACACTCTAGAGTCACTCAAGGGTGAGACTAAATTTGTTTTTTCAAATCGTCATGCAACTGTCCGTGTTGGACACTTTAGGTGAATTATTTCAGTAACTGTTGAGAAGCCATCAGCACAAGAGAGATATATTTAGCTGTGTGGAACAAGAAGCAGTTCATACCTACAGGACCTGGAAAAGAAGAGTAAATACAATGGAGAGTTTTATACTTACACCTCCTTTGCTAGTACCCAGTGTCCTGGTGACCCAGGAGAAGCACTGGGGCTTTAGGGAGAGAGATGGCAGGAAGTTGGATGTGAAGTGGGTGGAACAGAGAGACAGGGTAGGGAATATTACAATGATCCAAAGTGGAATCAGCTTTCCTAGGATTCCAATGCTTGGCCAAGGAGGATGCTGAAGTGTTGAGTTCTTAGAAATTGTCTTGTTGAACCAGAGTAGCTTAGTGGTAAAGTACATGGGCTCTGGGTCCAAAACTAGCTCCATCCTTTACCTCCTGGATGATCTGGAGTCAGATTTGTTTCCTCTCTGAGCCTCAGTTTCCTATCTGTAAAATAGGATAATAATACAAACTAGTCTACAGTGTTCTCCTGTGGTTAAATGAGATCGGTCATACAAAGGTCAGCCCAGCACTTGGCACAGAACAGCCCAATAATTCTTAGCTATATTTTCATTCAAATGAAACCCTGAGATCCAGCATATAGACATGACTGCCAGTTAGTAGCAGAGCCTAGTCTAGAACCCAGGGCTCCTGAGTGCTTTTTCCACTATATGTAGTGTCTGCCATTTCTTGTCCCCCAAGGGCCTTAGAGTTTAAGAGAGGAGTCTGAATATGTAAAAAAAAAAAAAAAAAAATCTCAGAGACAGGGACGGTGATTGAGGCTTAGTGTGTGTAATAAAGTAGACCTGTGCTTTGTGATTTTAAGATCTCCAGGAAGAACACCACTAACCCAGAATGATGGTGACAAATAACATTTATTGAGTGCTGGCTGTATGCAAGACATTGGCTGAGTGCTCCAACTCTAGGAAGTATTAGCTGTTATGACACCTATTTTATAGATGTGGGAACAAAGGTCATTAAAAGTTCAGCTAGTTCAAAGCCATATTAAAAAGAAGTCTAAGCTGGGCTGGCCAGTTAGTTTGGTTGGTTAGAGCACAGCCTTGTAACACCACGGTCAACGGTTTGGAGCAAAAAATAAAATGAATTAATTAATTTTTTAAAAAACGTTTTAACTGAGCTAGGCAGCTTCCCCTCCTTGTCCCACCACAGATTGAAGTCTACTAGTAGAGAGTCCTGCCTATGGATCATAGCATCATCCCCTGCAAAATGCAATTAAGCCTTGCCAATAATGCACACATTCAAACTATGTGAACTTGTTCATAGTAGAATCTCAGGGTTGAAAGGAATATTAGAAATAATGATAACTGATGCTGTGCCAAGTATTGTTGTAAACAAGACTACAAAGTAGGTAGCATTATCCTGGTCTTGTGGGTGCAGAAACAGGCAGAGAGAGGTTAAGTGGCTGGCCACTGGAATGACATGGCTGATGGCAAATCAATGGAATGGAGAGTACAACTCAGCCCACGGGCAGTCTTGTGCTTCTAAGTCTGCACTGTCCTGCCTTTTGGCAGTCTACTCACCCAGTTGCTTGATAACCTTTTCTATTTTTTTTTTTTTTTCTGGCAGCTGGCCAGTACGGGGATCTGAACCCTTAATCTTGGTGTCACATGGCGGCGCTCTAACCAATCCATTTAACTGGCTAGACTTCAATAAGCTTTTTGCAGGCTCAGGTGACCCTTTGAATCTGAAAAAAGTCATAAATGCTCTCCTCAGACACACAAGTCTTTGTGATTTTAGGGGGTTCCCAAAGCTTCTGATATTTATCAGAGAACGTCCAAAAAATAACCCAGCTCAACCCAGACTTGCACAGGCTCTGGAGCCCCAGAGAACGAGTCAGTTCCCAGGTCCCAGACAGCATGATGTCTCTTGGTCCCTTCCACCCCTCCTTCCTTGAATGCTCTGATAGGCAGGGGGTCAAGACCCCTCATCCTGAGACTTGTCTCCTCTGTAAAGCCTCCCTCTTAAGTGAGCGGCACAGAAATGAGGGTGATGCTGCTTCTGCAATGATGTCCTTGTCCCTGCTGAGAACAGGTGGGATAGAGGGAACCTAAAACCCTCACTATTCAAGTGCAAGTCCAGATACCTTTCCCTGGCTTGCTGTGCAACCTCAGTCAAGAGATTGAACAATACCTTTCTGGGCCCAGATGAGTCCTTCTGCAAAATTTAGGGGGGTTGATTAGATTGGATTGCAAACCCAAAGGTTTACTGGGCCAAGCCAATGCTAGAAACATCTAGAGGGCCGGCCCATGGCTCACTCGGGAGAGTGCGGTGCTGATAGAAACATCTGGAAATATTCATTTTCTCTATGAAGAGGTAGACTCTCTTGATTGTCTTGAAACTTGCCACCCTTTCAATCTTTTATTTCTTGTTTCTGATTGAGCCCTAGAGTCAAACTAAAGTAAAAACGAAAATGCCAGGGTGAAAGAAAATGACAACTGGCACTTAGTTTCAGTCCAGGGTAAGAAAAGGGGCCTGTATCCCACTCCCTGTCTGTAAGGGCACATGTAGGTGCCTTCTTTGTCTTCAGGGGCAGCTGACACCCAGCACTGGCTAATTGGTGCCACATAGACAAGCAGGCCCAGCATTAGCAGATCTGAGCTTTCTAGAGAAGCCAGACACATGAATTTTTATGTGAAATCTCCTAACTTTTTAAATGCTGGCTCAAATTTTTCTTAAACAGTAGGAGGGCCAAATACAACACATTCTGGACTGTGAGCCGCCAGTCTGCAATCTCTGGATTAGGTGTTTTTAAAGCACCCTTTCTGCTGGAACATTCTGTGGAAGGCAAGTAAAGAGAGAAGGAAGAAGGGGTGGCAGGAGCCACTGGGGAATCTCTCTGAGACCTGGTTCAGCCTCTGCTGAGCCTCTGAACATCTGCTGGTTTGGCAGAGGGTGGGGGGAAAAGGAGATGAAGGCCTGCCTTTCCATCCCACAAGGCTTTGTTCAGGTTAACCCTTCCTTTCCTTTTGCTTTCGGCTCTCACTTGGGAGAAATGTAATGGCCCCAGGCCTTAGGAGTGTCTGAGCAGATCTGAACAGGAAGCTCCAGTTTGTGGTTGAAGAGGTGTGGCCGTGGCTCCTGGGGCTGGTGGAGGACAGGGAGGGGAGATACAGCATCCTAGTCCAGAGGAAGGCCCTGGGCCTGGGCCTGGGCCTCAGAGTAGACTGCTCCCTGCTCCCTGGCTTGCTTCTGCACTAAGGAACCCCAGATGTTCTTCTGACTGGGCTTGTGTCATGGAGAGAGTATGTAGCCCGTGGTCAGCATGGCTGACCACCAGCTGGGCAGATGGCCAGAGCCCGGAGCTAACTGGGAAGGAGCATCAACAAGGCGCCTGGTGGGCAGCTGTGACTGAGAATCTTCCAGTGGAAGAGAAGAGAGGAGGAAGGGGGAATGCCAGGGGGACCCTTCCCTTGATCCCCCAGGCTGTCCAGCACTCAGGCATCGCCAGTGACAGGATGGGGCTCCTGAGGCACAGGCAAGCAGCTGTCACATAAGGGGCTAGATGAGCCCACGGTTAAGGGATCTTTCAGCTCCAGCCTTCTGAGACTTTGTGATTCCACCATGTTATAATTTAGATTTTCTCACATTGCAGAATTCTCTCTGTGTAGAGGACATCTGTGGTTTCCTCTTGCCCAGTATCTGTTCTGCTCCTTCTGTGAGCACATCCTAGTCATCCTTCAGGAAGCCACCCCTCCTCCACGCTCAGTGCATGTGGCTTGGGTGAAGCTGACCTGGCCTTTATACCCTACAGCTCCAGGGTGGGCATGTGTGCAGATCAGAATCCAATGAGACCCGATGCAAGGAATTTTGCTGGAACTCTTGGGAAAAGTGAAATTGCCAGCAATTGGCTTGATGCATATCTGGAGGTGCTGGGACCATCTGGCTATAACATGGGAGGAGCTTGCCTGAGAAGGAAGCCATCGCAGAGGATAGCAGAGGGAGGGAGGGATGAAAAGGGGTGACAGACTGATGGATGGATTGATGTGTGTGAGAGAGAGAGACAGACAGACAGACAGAGATAGAGACACAGAGAGACTCGATGAAATGGTTTGAGCCCCTGGATCCAGCCTTAACTGATACAGTCAGTATCTAATGCCTGGACTTTTCAGCCACCTGGTCCAGAATACACTAGCACAGCACAAAAATTATTTTGAGCAGAAGGCATTTGAGTTCCTGAAATCTTTTATCTGAGGGCCGGCCTGGGGCTCACTTGGGAGAGCGTGCTGCTGACAACACCAAGTCAAGGGCTTAAGGTCCCCTTACCGGTCATCTTTAAAAAAAAAAAAAGAAAGAAAGAAAGAAATCTTTTATCTGCCTAAAAGCAGAGCCTCCCTAAAGAACTCAATTGTCATAAGTCCTCTCCCAGGAGCAACCAGAGAAGATTGACTCTTATCACTGGAGACTAGAAGTCACCACACCTAAATAGACATTGTCACAAAATGATCATATCTCCCATCTATTCTCCTAAGGACAAATTTATCTTTCCTAAAAGTCAGTTGTTTTCCTGTAAGTGTCCTTGGGAGGCCTCTTCCCTTCCTCTATTAAAATGGTATATAAGCCCAAAATTCTAACCACCTCCTCGAGTCACATTTTTCTGTGAATTCCTGTAGGTACATGATTAAATTTGTCTTTTCTCTTGCTAATCTGTCTTCTACTAGTTTAATTCACAGGCCCCCAATTACAAAACCTAAGAGGATAGAGGAAAAGGTTTTTCTCCTCAACATCAGCTACATAAGCAAAAAATCCCCTCTCAACGTAAGCTTCCATTACTCCAACATTCCACACAAGTCTGTGATTTACCTAAGGTCTGAATTCTACTTTGTTTTCTTCAGAGAAGAAAGAAATCAGCAATGACCTGGGCCCGCTTAAAACTTGCCCTTGGGCTAAACAGTTAGCTCATTTGGTTAGAGCATGGTGCTGTAACACCAAGGTCAAGGGTTCAGATCCCCATACCAGCCAGCCCCCCCATAACAAACAAACAAACAAACAAATAAATAAAACAAAACTTGCCCTAGTTCTCTGAAATCAGAAGGACTGGCCCTGCTTCAAGTGTCCTGGCTGCATTCCTGTCCTGCCTACACCCTCAACATACACCCTAGGCAGCCCTGGTTTCTGCCTAGACCTACAAAGGGGATGTCACAGGACCCAGTGGTGTCCTTTATTTATTCATTTGTCAATTCAACACTCATTTTGGAGCACCAACTGTGTTCAGAGATGAAGATCTTATCCTCAGAGGCCTTAAGATTTGGTGAAGAAAACAGACCAGTAAAGAGAATTTTGTGAGAATGGGATTAGTGCTGTACTAGAAATAAGTGCAGATAAGGGGCCACTAGACCTGGGGGAGAGCAGAGGCATGTCATAGAAGCTCCCTGAAGGAACTGACCTCTGAGCTGAATTCCAGGGAATGAGGAGTCAGCTGGGAGGATAGAGGAAGAGCTTCCCAGGCAGACCAAAGGTGCAGCAGGAGTTACCAGACCAGGGGATGGGAGAGGCTGTGGCTTGTAAGAGGAACTGGCTGGGGTAGAGGTGCTGTGGGGAGAGGTTCAGGGGATTCCCTTCAGGGAATAGGGTGGCTGAGCTGCTGTTTGAGAAGCCGCCTTTGATGAGGGCTGCTTCCTGCATGTAAGAACACACAGATGGCCCACACACAGCTCAGTCCCAAGCCTGAGCCCAGGGCAAAGTCCGACTCATACCCAAAGAAGAGAAAACAAGCTGGAGGATCCCCAGGCAGGGCTCCAGGCCAATGGGGTGCAACAGAGCCCTTGAGCACAAGCACTGGTAAGCTCCTTCCTCACAGAGAAAGCTTGGACCTTTCCCTGTTGGAAATTACTGTCAGCCATTGAAGTCAGGCTCCAGCTACACTTGGAAAAGATTTTCAATCTTCTCTCCCACTCTCTAACTCCTCCTAGATCCCCTCTCCCTCCCTTCCCCGTGCATGTCCTTGAGCTCTGCAGGGTCTTTGAGGATACGTAACTACCATGGGTAAAAGTAGGTGCTTTGTGGGTCAGACAATCCTGGGTTCCACTCCTGGCTGGGCCATTTATTACGAGTGTGACCTTCTTACTTGATTTCTAAGTATCTGTCTCTCATTCTGCAGAACGAAGATAAAAAGTACAGATTAAAGGAAGTAATGCATGTATATAGCAAAACAGTCATGAATTCATTCATTGACCCTTTCTTTTTATTTTATTGTATTTTTTTTTAGGCTGGCTAGAATGGGGATCTGAATGTTTGACCTTGGTACTTTGGAGGGAGGGGGCTCAAGGAACAGTCACTATAATGAGGAGGGTGAAAATGATCTCACCCCCCTTCATCACCATCCCTCTCTCTCTAGGAAACTGTTTCACCCCTTTTCCTTCTAACCTGGGGAACAGGCTGCTGGCTATGTGGGCTTCCTATTTGCAAGGATGAGCTGGGGATTAGGGTACAGTGACAGGCAGGCCAAACGGCCCACTGCCCACCTGTCAGCTGGGGAGCTTCAGCAGCCCTACGGAAGTCCCCACCCAGCTTGTTCACTGAATGGGATTTGGATCTGTGCATGGTACAGGAATAGGTGCAGACTGACCTAGTTTGAATCCTGTTGCTACAGCTATGTGACCTCGGAAAGGTCACTTTATCTTTCTGGGTTTCTGTCTCCTTATCTATAAAAGCCAGACAATACTAGCCCCCGTCTCTCCAAGAGAAGTTGTGAGGATTAAATGAGAAAAATAAATAAATAAATAAAGTTAACAATAATATTGTGCTTAATATGTTCGAGGCATTGTTCTAAGTATCTTGCAGACTATTAGTCCAATTAACCTTTACAGCAAGCCTGGATAGTAGGTATTATTATTCTTCCCACTTTACAGATGAAGGAATTGAGGCACACAGAGAGGTCAATGTGAGCAGAAGTAGAACCCAGCAATGGTACATCCTGTGATACCTGAAAGGCAGGGGAAGGGGCAACTGGGCCCCTGATGATGCCTCCTCTCCTTGGCCTTTGCACATCTGGAGGCTGCTACAGAGAGTTCCGCACAACTGGGTGCAGACCTGCTGCAAGAAGCAAGCTCTCTCCTCTTCTCTTTAAAGAAAGTGGGAGCAGGCTGAATCACTCCAGCAACTGCTTTGGGGTCTGAGAGAAAGAGATGCAGCAGTTGCTAAAAATCAGGAGGCAGTTAAGTGAAGTGAGGTGCCCCCAGGTCCTCATGTCCTCTTTTGCAAAAGCCATCATCATTCCCCCTGCTGGGTTCCCTTGTTCCCTTCACCCCTGCAGGCCTCTGCATAACCTCAGAAAGTAGCCAGGAAGTAGCTGCCACCTGCTGCCCAGGAAGCAGGCAGGATCTCACAGGTGACAGTGTGACGAGGGCAACAGATCTCATTCAGAACACAAGAGATGTGGGGTCTGAGTCTGCTCTGGCAGGATACAGTCACAGAACCCTTCTGTTTGATGCAGTATTCTGTCTCAAGGAATTTTTCACTCAGATAATCTTGCACAAGTGCATAAAGACTTCTGGAGAAGGCTACTCACTGCAGCATGGATTATGATTAACAGAAGTCTGGAAAAAAAAGACCAAGTGGCCAATAAGAGGTGATTGGATTAAAGAAATTATGGTGTGTTTGAACAATGAAATGCTCTTTGCTCTTACAAGAAATGAGGCCCGGGCCGGCCCGGTGGCGCACTGCTACAGTGCGCCGCTTGAGAGCACGGTGGCGCTCCCGCCGAGGGTTCGGATCCCACATACAGACCGGTTCCCACTCACTGGCTGAGCGAGGTGCAGGCGCAACACCGAGGGTTACGATCCCGTTGCCGGTCCCGGTCCGGTAGGGGCGTGACACTGAGGGTTGCGATCCGTTGCCGGACATGAAAAAAAGACAAAAAGGAAAAAAAAAAAAAAGAAATGAGGCCCATCTACGTTTGCTGAAATAGGCTGATTTTTGAGATAAACGCCGCTTGAGAGCACGGTGGCGCTCCCGCCGAGGGTTCGGATCCCACATACAGACCGGTTCCCACTCACTGGCTGAGCGAGGTGCAGGCGCAACACCGAGGGTTACGATCCCGTTGCCGGTCCCGGTCCGGTAGGGGCGTGACACTGAGGGTTGCGATCCGTTGCCGGACATGAAAAAAAGACAAAAAGGAAAAAAAAAAAAAAGAAATGAGGCCCATCTACGTTTGCTGAAATAGGCTGATCTTTGAGATAAATTATTAAGTGTAAAATGCAAGGCACAGAACAGTGTATCTCAGTATACTCACATTCTGGGGGAAGAAAAGAGATGTTTGTCTGTATATTTATACAAACATCTTTTGCTATCCAAATCTGTTTAGTTTTTGAATTCAGATAGCGAGGATTCAGAAAGCAAGGGATGCTATATTATTGGAACCTTTAACTCCAGCATTTTATTTCAGATAGCGAATAGCAAGGGTTGGATAGCAAATAGTTCATCTAAGAGGTTATCTTGAATCGTGTGTGTGTGTGTGTGTGTGTGTGTGTGTGTGTGTGTGTGCTCTTTCTGGTGAAATACACAAGAAATTGGCTAGTGATGATTGCTGCTGGGGCACAGCGTGGGCTGGGAGGCGGATTTCAACCCTGGGGGGATGGAGTGGAAGGGAAATACATTTTTTAGTTGTTTACATATATGTTGTGCTGGTTTTAAAACATGGTCCAGTCCTAGAATTCTCTGAGAGGTGGGCCTATGTCCCCTCCTGTCGGAAATGAGTGGGTTTGCAACTGATTAGACAGACCAATAAAGAATGGTGGGAGTGACATTATGTGACCTTTAAGGCTAGGTCATAGAAGGTCATGCAGCTACTGCTGGTTTGATTGAATTGCTTGGTCTTGGCATGCTTTACTTCGGACCCTAACCACCATACCCCGAGAAGCCCAAGCCATATGAAGTGCCCCATGGAGACACTATGGCCCACAGTCCTGTCTGAGCTCCCAGCTGCCAGTCATGTGAGGAAACCATCGTGGAAATTCAGCACCAGTCAGATGTTCCAGTGACTGCATCCCCAGCTGCCATGTGACTGCAACAGCACCAGCGATCCCAGGTGAGGACCACCTATCAGAGCTAAGTCAACACACAGAATCACGAGAGATAATAATACATGGTTGTCTTAAGCCATGGAGTTTTGGGGTGGGAATGTGTGTGTGGGAGAGAGTGTGTGTGTGAATAGTAACTAGAACATTTATATTACCACACGTATTACCTATTCAAAATTAAGAGTATTTTCCTTGTAAACATACAAGGGATGGTGCTAAATATTAAATGTGCAGTATCTAATTTATTCCTCATGAGGTACTGCCATTATCTCCATTTCACAGATGAGAAAACTGAGGCTTGGTGGGGTTCTTCCCTTACTTGCCCAAGGTCACATAGCTCATAAGAAGCAGCCCTGTGATATGAAACCAGAGATTTCTCGGCTCCAGGGCTGTAACTCTTGGGTCCCTGCTCAAGTTCTTTGCTCACTGTGGGCTTCACTTTCCCCAGTGGGATGTTTGGAATGGGTGAGGGGTGTTGCTATGGTTTGAATGTCCCTTCTAAATCTCATGTTGAAAGTTAATCCCCAATGTGGCAGTATTGAGAAGTAAAGCCTTAAAGAAGTGATTAGATCATGAGGGCAATTATTCCATTCTTAGATTAATGGGTTAATGGTGTAATGGGTTATCATGTGAGTGGAACTGGTGGCTTCATAAAAAGTGGAAGAGAGACCTGAGCTAGCACTAGCACGTTAGCAGGTTAGCACACTCAGGCCCCTGGCCATGTGATGCCCTACACTGCCTCAGGACTCTGCAGAAAGTCCCCATCAGCAAGAAGGCCCTCACCACATGCATCCCCTCAACCTGAGACTTCTCAGCTTCCAGAACTGTAAAAAAAATATATTTTGTTTCTTTATAAATTACCCAGTTTCTGTTATAGGCAACAGAAAATAGACTGAGGCTGGCTGGCTAGCTCAGCTGGTTAGACTGGTTAGAACTTAGTGCCGATAACACCAAGTTCCAGATTTGATCCCTGTACTGGCCAGCTGTCAAAAAAACAAAAACAGGGGCCGGCCTGTGGCTCACTCGGGAGAGTGCGGTGCTGATAACACCAAGGCCACGGGTTCGGATCCCATATAGGGATGGCCGGTTGGCTCACTGGCTGCGCCTGGTGCTGACAACACCAAGGCAAGGGCTAAGATCCCCTTACCGGTCATCTTCAAAAAAAAAAAAAAACCCCCCCCCCCCCCAAAAAAAAGCCAAAAACAAAAAAAAAAAAAAACCCCCCCCCCCCCCAAAAAAAAGCCAAAAACAAAAAAAAAAAAAAACCCCCCCCCCCCCCAAAAAAAAGCCAAAAACAAAAAAAAAAAAAAACCCCCCCCCCCCCCAAAAAAAAGCCAAAAACAAAAAAAAAAAAAAACCCCCCCCCCCCCCAAAAAAAAGCCAAAAACAAAAAAAAAAAAAAACCCCCCCCCCCCCCAAAAAAAAGCCAAAAACAAAAAAAAAAAAAAACCCCCCCCCCCCCCAAAAAAAAGCCAAAAACAAAAAAAAAAAAAAACCCCCCCCCCCCCCAAAAAAAAGCCAAAAACAAAAAAAAAAAAAAACCCCCCCCCCCCCCAAAAAAAAGCCAAAAACAAAAAAAAAAAAAAACAACCCCCCCCCCCCAAAAAAAAACGCCAAAGCAAAACAAAAAGAAAATGGACTAAGGCAGGTGGAAAACTCAAAGCCTGCAGGGACCCGGTCAGCAACACAAGGAGCTCTGTCTGGAGCAATCTCAGTTTAGCTCTGGGAAGGCCAGCCCCGAGTTGCCAGATCTTGGGAGTTTTTGTTTTGTTTTGTTTCTTTCTTTTTTTTTTTTTTTTTTAAGATGACCGGTAAGGGGATCTTAACCCTTGACTTAAGTGTTGTCAGCACCACGCTCTTCCAAGTGAGCCATGGGCCGGCCCTGTTTCTATTTTTAATCGTACATATTTGTGGGGTACACTGCATTGTTTCAATAAATGCATATTTTGTACAATGATTCACTTAGGGTAGTTAGCTGGAATTTTTAAGAGAAACCATAAATCATATTTTTATGCGCGATCTATTCCTGTGTAAATGTTGGTAGCTAATTCTTTTTTAAACTGTACAGACTGAAAAGCAAAACAAAAACAAAAGCCAAGGGCTGCTGATTTGCCTCTCTGGACTAGAAGATTTCTAAGGAGTCCTCGGCTCAGACATCTTGACTTTCAGCAGAACCCCTGCAGGGAGACAGCACAAATTCCACTCCCAAGAGGCTGAGATCAGAGTAAGGAAGGGGCAGTGCAGAAGATGGAGAAGCCCATTTTCTCCCCATTCCTCCCCTCCCTGAACTGCTGGGAAGCCAGGCCACAGGGAGCCAAAGCAGTTAGCAGCGGGAGGGCCGTTGAGCCTGCGATAAACCAGCTGCCATGACCTGCCCGCTTTCCCAGAGCTGTCAGTCTGCTCCTTGGGGCTGCGGGGAGCTGGCAGGGCACCAGCAGAGACTGCATATCCGTTGCAATGGGAAACCACCCCTGCCTTCACCAGCCGTTTTCTCCAGCTCTCTTTCCTCATTGTTTTTCCAGTAGAAACCCTGCCCCTCCCTCCTCCCTCAATCGACCCTCCTTAGCTAGAGAGGATTGATCCAGACCTCGGACCGGACCGTCTTTCTGAGCCTCTCCTCCCTACCCCCCAGTGACTTCAATTCCCTCCTGAGCCTGCAGCCCATTCCATCTTCAGCAGAACTTGTCTTCCTCTGAGATCCAGCCTGGCACAGCACAGCGTGTGATTGATGAGCTGAGACGCTGGAGCTGGCAGGCAGTGGCAGCCAGCCAGAGACACGCTCTCACAAGACAGCAGAGCTGCTGGGGGAGAGCCCACAGCTACCAGGATGCGATGCTCCGTGGGGTCCCCCCTTCTGCCACTCCCGCCCATGCCTGAGCTGACAGTTGCAGTGGCTGCTCTGGATAGAGCAGATAACCACAGAGGCCATTGGGTACAGTACCTGATACACAGTGGTCCCTCAGGCGATGATGCTTCCTTCTTTCCCCACTCCAAAAGAGAGACCCAAGGAGGTGAAGACATTGAGCTTCTTTTTTTTTTTTTTTTTTTTTTTTTTTAAAAAAGCTGGCCAGGTGTGTGGAAACACTTTCTCTCTTTCTCTGTAGCTGCTTAGATTGCACCTGCCCAGTGGATTAAAGAATGACTAGCAGATTTTCTTGGTCTTGGAAGCTTCTCAAGCCTTCCTTAGAATGGATATTTCCAGAGAAATAAATGGGTAGAAGTGCGGAACTATTAATATTTTACAAACAAGCCATTGTTTGTTTTTGTTTTTTTTAAAAAAAAAGATGACCGGTAAGGGGATCTTAACCCTTGACTTGGTGTTGTCAGCACCACGCTCACCCAGTGAGCTAACCGGCCATCCCTATATGGGATCCGAACCCGTGGCCTTGGTGTTATTAGCACCGCACTCTACCGAGTGAGCCACGGGCCGGCCCGACATTGAGCTTCTTAAAGCTGGAAGTGTCTGTCCTTTAGTCATGCTACTCAGTCCAGGTGTTTATAATTAATTGCCCATCCATTCATGCATGCATGCATGCAACATGAGGATTTGCCATGAGGATCGGCATGCCTTGTAACTATTAGTGTGGTCTTGGGGTGGGGGTGTGCACGGCAGGCTGGTTCATATCCAGGCTCTATCCCTTTCTAGCTGTGTGACCTCGGGCAGAGCATTTCACCTGCCTAAACTGTGGCCTTTCTGGGTTGCCACTGAAAGATTTAGTCAGATAGTACGTGTAAAGTGCTTAGAACAGAATCTGCTCTCCACTGCCCCGCCCCCCCACAAAGAGAGAGATCAATATATTATTTCATTCATTTAACAGCTGAGAACTGAGGGCCTACCATGTGCCAGGTTCTGGGGCCACAGCCTTGAACAAGGCAGATCTCGGGCATTTTACCTTCGAGAGAGGAAAGACTGACAATAGACACATCACTGAATGAACACACAAGGGAATACCAGGAAAAGCTAAGAAGATATAGAAGGGTGGATAATGATGGGGATGGTCGGCAGTCATGAAGGCCCTTCCAAGGAGGTCACACTGGAGTTGAGCCTGGACAAGGAAGAGGCAGCCAAGTGAAAATCTGGGAAAACAGCATTCCAGGTGGGAATAAACCTTAGAATATGTAAGAATCAGAAAAGGAAAAAAGAGCAGGAGAGAGACCAGCATGGCTAGAGGCATGCAGGAGATGGGCTTGGAGACCTGGACAAGCCAGCTCAGCCAGGGCTTGCAGGCTGGGCTAAAGATTTCACTTTAAGCAGAGTGGGAAGTGACTGTGCTTTTGTTTCTGTTTTGCTTTTCAGCTTGCATAATTTAAAAAAAAAAAAAGAATTAGTTGCCAACATGTTCAGCAGGGGAAGGGTATGATGGGAGAACTAGAAGAATTCTATCTATGGTAGTTTGGGCTCAGGTGGTGGCTACAGCAGATTCAGGATCATTTGAGAGGCAGAAGGGTCATGTCTTTTCCTAGATACCCAGGAGGAGGGAAATCAAAATCAAGGTGTCCACGATGATTCCTGGTTTTTCATCTGAGCCTCCTGACGAATGGTGGTGCCATTGACTGAGACATGGCAGACTGGAGAGACAGTATGTGGCAGCTCTTACGGAGTAAGTATTTTGTTTTACTCAGTAAGTTGAGAATAGAGGTTTCAACACTTACAGGAGGTTGTCTTTGTCCTCAAGAATTCGTGGTCCAGTTGGGGAGTCAGAGAAATGAGCAGGCAGGGACCATCCAGTGTGACAGGTGCTGCGATAGGGAAGAAATGGGTGTCCTGCAGGGGAGCATCTTCCTGAGAAAGGACCCTCAGGCTGATGTGCTCTTGCCTCTCTCTCCCGCCTCCCCTGCCACCATTCCTCACTCTGCTCTAGCCACGCTCATCTTTCCATTCTGAGAAAGCATTTCCCTCCTGCCTCTGAGCTGTGCACAAGCTGTTGTCTCTGCCAGGAGCACCCCCACTTCACCTTCCATCTCAGCCCTCTTTCTGTCCCTCCTTCATCCATCCTAACTTAACTTGTCTTTTAAAAAAAAAATGAAATTGTTTTTTTTTTTCCTTTTTGTCTTTTTTACTGACCGGTAACGGGATCGCAACCTTCGGTGTTGCGCCCGCACCTCGCTCAGCCAGTGAGCGGGAACCGGTCTCCACATGGGATCCGAACCCTCGGCGGGAGAGCTGCCGCGCTCCCAAGCGGCGCACTCTCCAGTGCGCCACCGGGCCGGCCCATAAATTGTTTAATTGACTGTCTCCTCCCACAAAAATCTGTAAGTTCCCAGAGGATGGGGACAGAGTGTGTTTTGTTCACTCCTGAATCCCAAACCCTAGGCATAGCCTGGCACGAGGTAAGTGCTCTATAAGTATGAGCTGAATGAATGAAAAATGAATGAATGAAAGTGAGACCTGAAAAATAAATTGAGTGAGACAAGCAATGGGGAGGGGAAGTAAGACTGTTCCAGGCATAGGAAATGGCTAGTACAAAGGCCAGGAGGCAAGAGAACATGGTATAACCAGAGAACTGAAAAGACTAAAAAACCTGAAACCGTTTTCATCTCCTCTGTTCCTTCGGCCTGGCACACAGGGTGTCTTTAAGAAGGGTAGAGACCTCCCTTTTCTCCCCACCTCTGTTTTGTGAATAGAAAAGTAGCAACAGGCCCGCCTTCAGGATGTAAAAAAAGAAAAAAAAAAAGTAGCAACAGGATGGCAGGGTGCCTGGGAGCTCCCGGGGGAGGGACTGTGTCTCATTCACTCTGGTCCGCAGCACCTGGCATAGGCTAGCACCGCCATCCCTATATAGGATCCGAACCTGCGGCTTTGGCGCTACCAGTGCCATGCTCTCCTGAGCCACAGGGTCGACCCGTGCTCGATAGTTTTGAGACACTGTTAATGTTGAAAGGAGATTCATTTCACGGCCGCAAAAGTGACAGGATTTGGTCATTCCAGAATGTTAGTTCCAGCAAAGTCTTCGCAGTTCAACCTTCCTCATGTTACAAATGAGAAAACTGAGGCCCAGAGAGGAGAATGGATTTGTGCAAGCTCACACAGTAAGTCAGTGGCAGAGCTGGGATGGGAGCCCAGATATCCTGCCTGCTGGTTCAGGGCATCTACCACCTTGTCCCACCTTCTATCAACCCACCTCCTTCCCCCTCCAGTCCTCTGCCTCTCAAGATGTCAGAAACCAGCAGCTTGGAGCCAACAGGAAATCCCTAGTGCCTTTTACCAGGGTGAAGGTGTTGGGTTACAGGGAAGGCAGATGGGGTGACCATTAGTGAACTAACACTGGGTTCCTGTAGGCTCCATTAGTGCTTGATTAACCCATTAGCACCCACTGGAAGCTGGAAACACAGGAACCCCAGAGGGGATGAGTCACTGAGTAAATCAGCTTTGAAAGGCTGAGATGGCAGAGTTGGAGAGAGAGAGAAGGGGTCTTTCCTCTTTCCTTGGGAAGAGGGCTCAAAATTGGTAAGAGAGTGCCAGGCAGTGTCAGAGATGATCAGAACCGGTCAGGACTCAGAATCGTGGCATTTCAGGGCTCGAGGGAACCTGTTGAACTGACCCATAGTGAAGATATTAAAACTGAGCAGCAGAGAGAAGCGATTTGTCTGAGTCACTCATGGATAACCCAGGGTTCCTTCTCATCACACTACTTCATGGGACTCAAGTGTGCTATAGCAATCACAGCCAAAACTACAGCCACTGTGCTAACTACCCTACCTACATTATTTTATGTTATTGTCACAGCAACTCTGGGAGGTAGGTGCTGTTGCCGTGGTTTACATGGCAAAATGGCCACCCTGCTGAGCAGCAGAAATGGAATCACCATTTGATAAATACTGCCTGCTGAGCCCTCTGCACAGGCCATGCTTGTTACAACTACTTCATGATATTATCATCCTATTGCACAAGTGGAAAACCCAAGGCACAGTGAGGCCAAGTAACCTGCCTAATGTCACACTCACAAATACTGTCAGAAACCCCTGTTTGTTTCACCCCAGAGCTAAGGCTCTCAGTCACTCCACTACATGAATACGATGATCACCACCCCTACCCTCAAGCTATGACAGCTGAGTAACGTGCCTATCTCCATGCTTGGCACCCACACCACTCACTCACTTGTTCATTTGTTCATCCACTCATTCAACTGGCGAAACGTTAAGGGCATGCTGTGTGCCAGGCCCTTACTTACAAGACCAGTGGGATCCTAGCACCCCTGAAGCTTACGTTCTACTTGGGAGATGGTCCATACGGACAAGCAATTCCAACACGGTAGGGATGAGCATTGAGTGTTATGGCACGACCTAGTCCTACAAACCAGAGAAGGCCAAGCTGAGTCTTATAGGCCAAGTAAGTGCTGTTCAGGCAAAGAGAGGAGCCAGGACCAGCACATGCAGAGGCCTGGAAGTATAGAACTCCAGTGCCAGCAACAGCAGGGCAGGAGGGATGAGAGGTGGAAGTGGAGATTCTAGAAGTGGCTGAAGTTTGAGCTTTATCCTGGAGACAAAGAGGAACCATTTCAGGGCATTAGACATGGAACATGGGTTTGCATTTAGAAAGCTTGGGGTCTGGAGACTGGTTCAGTGGAGTTTCCAAAGATAAGTTGGGCTTTGGTGATTGATTAGAGAGAGCAGGGAGGGGTATGGCCTGGTTTCTGACTGGGATAATAGGCAAATGATGGGGCAGTGGCTGGGGATAAGGAACCATGGAAGAGAAATCTGGGGAAGAGAAACAAGTTCCATTCTGGACCTGCCGAGTTCGAGATGCCTGAGGGGGATCCCAGGGCCTCTGTCCAGAGTGCAGCTGGACTTACTGACCAGGATTTCAGGAGAGTATTCTAAAGTTTCTGCAGAGAACCGACTCCTGGCCTTCCTTCCCTGTGCCTCAATTTCCTCATCTGTAAAATGGGTAATAACATTACCTATCTCATAGAGTTGCAAAGATTAAATGGATATAAAATAGATAATGTATAAAACCCTTAACATAGTACCAGACACGTGTGCAAAGCTTAAAAGGTTAATTGGATAAATTTATGAATGAATGGTTCTTTCAGCTGCGGCTGATAGAAGCTATTTGGGAAGAATGAGTTGGTCTAAAAACTCAAGGACCTTTTCCCTCTCTCTTTGATATTTAAGGATGGATGAGGAGGTAAGGGAGAAGTATAGCAATTCAAGTCTTACCTGGAAAGCATTGAGTGGAGAAAGGGATGGTACCATTTTCCATCCCTACTCCCATCCCCACCCAGGAGACAGACAGACACACAACACACACAAACACCTCCCCCACCGCATCCCCCACATACACACAACATGCATGCTTGGGAGGTAAAACGTTTGCTAGATTTTCTTTTTTTTTGACACCTGGCCCATTCAGGGATCTGAACCCTTGACCTTGGTGTTAATAACACCATGCTCTAAGCAAGTGAGCAACAGGCCAGCACAAGATATTGAATAACATAAACTTTATATGACCCAGGAGACTTAGCGGACTTTGGTTCTATAGGTGTGAAGCTTTGGAGCATTGTTTTGAGAGGGGAGGAGTGACCAAGCCTCTTCTATGCTTTCTCTCCCTCTCATTGGGGCTGGAGAGCTTTCTGCATGAAAGCACTTTGGAATTTAGGAATTAAAGGCGAGAGCTCAAGGTAGGGCTCAGACTTGAGTTCACTCATTCATTCATTTATTCATCCATTTATTCAACTAGTAGAGTGGTTCTCAACCCGGGGCGATTTTACCCCCTGGGGAACAATTTGTCAATGTCTATAGACATGTTGGGCTGTCACAGCTGGGGTGGAGGGTGGGCTAGAATCTACTAGGTAAAGGCCAAAGATGCTAAACATCCCACAATGCACAGGATAGTCCCCCACAACAAAGAATTTTTCAGACCAGAATACCCAGAGTGTGGAGGTGGAGAAACCCTGCTCTAGTACTTACAAAAACATACTGTGTGCCTTTTGGGGGATACCCCAGGGAAAGGAGACAGTCAAGAGCCAGTAAAATACCAGATAGGGGAGACAACTCTAAACAAAGAGATATCGGGTATGATAAGTGTTATCAGGAAAATGTGAGAGAAGCTGGGGCTGCTGCACAGAACTTTGAGCTGCAAAGAGCTGGGGGTATGGGACTACTCGGGCAAAGGCCTTAAGGGCTGTGGGGAATTTGGTATCATTTATCCTGAAAATACTTCCCGAGTGTGTCAGGCATCATCCTAGATTCAGAGAGCACCACAGACACTAGTCCCTGCCCTTGTGAAGAGTGCCACCTCTGGCCCTTAAGGAGGTTTTATGATATTGAGGGAAAGTGCTTCCTTTTGGGCCTAAGAAAGTGACGCTGAACCAAACATGGGAGGTAAAGGAGTGAGCTTCCCAGGTGGAAAGGACCCCCCACCCCAAGTGCAAGGCTCCTGAGGTGGGGGCTAGTGTTCAGGAGGGGCAGGGGGCAGGCCAGTGTGGCTGAGAGGACTAGCAGGAAATGAGGTGGGAGAGGTCATGGGGCCCAGATCACTGGCCCTTACAGGCCACTAGAGGGACTTCTACTGAAAGGAAAATGGGAACCACAGCAAGGTTTTAAGCAAAGGCATAACCTGACCTGACAGGGTCACTCTGGCTGCTATGTGAAGAACAGACTGCAGGAGATGGAGGAAAAAGTGAGGAGACCAGTGAAGAGGATATTGTGATAATCTGGACGACAAGTGTCAGGGATCAGACTTCTATGTGGGAAACCAAGGGAAATGAGGGCTTTAGAGGCATGTTTTGGAGTTGACAAGGACTCCCGAGATGGGGGTTGTAGGCACAGGAGGAAGGAGAAGACTGGAAGATGACTCGGTTAGCTGCAGTGGGGAAGATGGGTGGAAGTAGGGCTGGGGGAAAGGGGGAGAAGCCTATCAACATGAAGAGAACCGCAGGCAGTCGCTGTGATGACTGCCTGCTAGCTTTGCAATGACAATCAGACATCCATGTGGAGAGGTGTAGTTAGCGTTTGGACACAGGAATCTGAGATTCAGAGAAGCCAGAACTGAAGAAACAAACGTGGGGGGTGATTGGCTTATCCACGCTACTTAAAGTCTCAGCATGGGAAAAGATCGCCTAGGAGAGGAACGTGGATATGAAAAAGAAGCAGTTCCAGGACTTTTCCTGGGGGATCACATTACTTTTGATGCTAAGGACTGGAGAAACCTATAAAGGAGACTGAGAAGTAGAGGCAATGAGGTAGGAGGAAACTAGGACATTTTTGTGGAAGAACAAAAGCTTTTCAAGAAAGCATGTCAAGCACGAGGAAGTAGTAAGCACGCAGCTAATACCGGTGGGTGAGTCTGGGAAGGGGAACTGGATGTCTGGGGACAGACAAGGCTGGCAGGAAGCGGGAAAAGGGACAATAGATTGGGGGTCCAGATGAGGCTGAAGATACACCAGAAGGAAGAATGAGTGAGTGGGAGGGAGAGAGAGAGAACCCTGACCTTGGGATTTCAGAGAAGGGGTGATGCCGGGATAGGAGGAAAGGATATGACCAAGGGAGGGAGGGGCTGAGGGGGGTGGGGAGGACAAGATCACTAGGGGGCTATGATAGATTGAATTATGTCCCCCCAAAGTTTAATGCGTTGGAGGCTTTGTCTCCACTGGAACAGCATTATTATAGTAATTGAAAAGTGGGGCCTTGAAAAGGTGATTAGATTGTGAGGACCCTGCCATTGTGAATGGTTTAATGGTGGTCATGGGTGTGACTCTGAGGGCTTTAATAGGAGAGCTAGTGAGGAGGTCAGCTCTCTGCTGCTCCACCATCTCTCATGTGACACCATGAGTCACTGAATAGTCACCAACAAGAACAAAGCCCTCACCAGATGTGTTCCCTGGACTTTGGACTTCTCAGCCTGTGAAACTGTAAGCAGTAAATATTGTTTCTTTACAAATTACCCAGTTTCAGGTATTCCCTTATAAGCAACAGAAATAGACTAAAACAGGGGTTAAGAAACAGAAGGGCCACATGTCAGTGGGCTCCTCCAGGGCGGCTGAAGTGGTGACGACAGGGGACGTGGTGAAGACAGCAGTGAGCCCCCTCGGACCAGTGAGGGCTGCCTGCGAGGGGTAGGAGAGAGTTAGGAGAGGGGCTGTGGGGGGAAAGCCCCACGCAGTAACTCCACAGGAGGTGATGCCTGTGGAAGGCCAAGTGAGGACAAACTGGCCAGATGCTGTGACAGTGAGCAGGAGAGTGGCCCGATCTCCCAGACCCTGATCTACAGGGTGCGCTGGAAAATGAAAAACAGCTTCCCTTGAGGGCACTAAAGGGGACACAGGGTCCTGGAGGAAGGGGGTGGGCAAGTTTCAGAGCAGGAAGGTGAAGGGAACGTCCAGGGAAGAGGCGAAGGTCCAGCAGTTCTCTGATGGCACCATGGAAGGATGGTGGGGTCAGGGGGAACCCGAGGTCAGATCAGGAGTTGTGCAGGACCTGGGCAGCCAGGGTCAGGTGAAGGTGGCTGGGCACTATGTGGAGCTCCGGCTTTGGGTGGCGAAGAGTCTAACCGATGTTCAAACAGTTGCCCTCCGGCACTGGCTCTGAGGCACGCCATTTATAAAAGTTTGCTATTATTTTTATTATTTCTCCAGGCTACAAGAGAGGGAGCCTTCTGAATTCCTCCGGGGCAGTCCTCCCAATTCACCCAGGAGGGAAACGGGCTGGGGCCGGGCTAGGATTCCAGCGCGGCGGGAAGCCCTGGCGGAGGTGGGGTGGCTGCAGAGCGCGCGCCCCGGGCTGCCCTCCCCGCGCCTCCCGAGTCTTTATCAGCCCCAACAGCACGCGGATCAAGTGCTGTTTCAGTGCCTAGGAAGCTGGGTGTGTCTTCTGTGCTTTGCAAAAAAGAACGGGAAAAAAAAAAAAAGCCTTGGCAAATCCCCGGCCTAGGTAGCACGCTGGCTGAGCGCGGGAGCCGCCTTGGAACTAGGCAGGGGCGTGAAGGGCTTTGCTCCAACGCCAAAGCTGGGTGCGTCGCCGGGCCCGAAGCAAGACAGGCTGGGAGGCCGAGCTACAGGCGCCTCCCTTTCCTGCCCAGGAGGGGCCGCCGCCGAGCTCGCCGCAGCCCGCACGCAGCGCCCCGCACCCACCACCCCCCGGGGCCACAGCTCAATCACAGAGGCCCTGGGGTGCAGGCGTTGTGACCCTTGAGTTTGGATCTCCACCGAGAGGGAGGCAGAGCTCCGACCTTGCTGTCAGCCACTTGCTGGGTGGCCTCGGGCAGGTTGCCTCCTATCTCTGGGCCTCAGTTTTTCTCATCTACAAAAAGGACTCGATTTCTTCAAGGTCCCCCGGTTGGAGCGGTCCCTGCCTGCAATGCCCTTCCTTTTCTGGATTTGAAACTCTTCCCTCCCCCATAGCCTTCGGGTGGCCCCCGGGTTATCTCAGATGGCATTAATCCAGTCCGTCTCCTTGGAGAGAGAAGTGTTGCAGTACAGCTGTGGTTTGCAGCAGATGTCTTCACCCCCTTTCTCTGAAGCGCCGAGAGCGAATATTTTGGGCTTCGCAGGCCATCCACTCTCTGTGATAAACTGCTCAGGTCTGCCACTGTAGCAAATGCAGCCATGAGTAAGACGGAAATGAATGCGCATATGGATGTATTCTCATGAAACTTCGTTTATGGCAGCAGCAAGTTTGAATTTTTTCTAATTCTTTCATGTCAAAAAATTTTATACTACTTTTAAATTTTTCCAGCCATTTAAAACGTTAAAGACCATTCCTAGCTAGCAGGCTGTACTAAAACAGGGAATTGGCCATAGGTGACGTTTACCCACACCTGGTACCCAGTCTTTGTAATGATGCATTTAGGGCTGATTCCTCCCCTTTCTGGAGCTGTTTGCTCATCTGGAAGATACTGACATACCTCAGGACATCGTGGTGGGGATGAAGTGAGACAACAGATGAAATTGCCACATAAACGACATTATTCTTACTGTTGTTGCTGGTATGTGTCCCCAGCAGAAGATGGGAACTTACAGGTTAGGATGGTGTCTTGGGCCCTGCACTCCCCCTATTTCCTGAGCATTTGTAATGAGACAGGCACTGTGTTAGGTTCTCACCATGCAGTATTTCCATGAATCATCTCAGACCTAGAAGATAAAAATGACATATTCCCACTTTTTTTTTTTTTTTTTTGGTGGCTGGCCAATACAGAGATCAAACTCTGGACCTTGGTGTTATCAGTACCATACTCTAACCAACTGAGCTAACCAGCCAGCTGGACATATTCCCACTTTACAGGTAAGAAGACTGAGGCTCGAGCCAAGATTTGAATTGGGTGTATTAAGTCTGTTTCCAGACTCCCCTGCTCATCTTCCTCCTCCTCTGTTTGGGAGTTGCTTAGCCTAGCTTTGTGACCTTAAGCAGAACCCTTTATTTTCCTGGACATCTGTAAACTCTTTGGTAAAGGGACAAGAATTAACAACTTCTTTGTGCAACTGTCACTCTGTCCCTATTTTACAGAAGAGAAAACTGAAGCTTGAAGAGAATAAGTAAGGAATGAAATCTGGGCCTGTCTGACCCCCAAAACTGAGCTCTTTCTATTGAAAACAGCTTCAACGTAACCAGTTGCCCAGGCTCCAGACCTAGGAGCCCTCTAGGACTCCTCCTTTCCCTTAACCCATGTCTAATATACCAGCAACTCGTTCTGATTCATCCTTGAAAATATATACTGAATCTATCCATTTTGTGGGAAAGAGGGGAGTGATAGCATTTTTTGGGAGCTCTTATGGTCTTTTAGCTCTTTTTGGGGTGGGGAGGCAGCTGGCCAGTATGGAGATCTGAACCCTTGACTTTGGTGTTATCAGCACCATGCTCTAGCTCTAACTGTGCCAGCGCTCTATGGTCTTTCAAAAGTACAAATCAGATCATGCCATACCCCCCCCCCCCCCCCCCCACA
>NW_007726226.1:717977-733679 GCF_000696425.1 Galeopterus variegatus | reverse complement strand
TCTTGTTCTTTTGCTTTTTTTTTTTTTTTTTTTTTGGCAGCTGGTTGGTATGGGGATCTGAACCCTTGAGCTTGGTGTCAGAACCACTCTTCCCCAAGTGAGCTAAGTGGTCAGGCTACCCCCATTCCTTTTGTTCCAGACTCACTGGCTTCCTTTCTGTTCCTCTTACTCACCAGGGAGCCAAGTCCCCTGCCCTCGCCTGGCCTATTGCACTTTCGTGCAGGTCTTCATACAAGTAATGGCTCCAGTGACACCTCTCCTGCCAGGCTTCCCTGGCCACCCCACCTGTCCTCTCACACTCTGCTTTATCATGTTTCCAGCAGTCATCCCTATCTGATTTCTTCTGCACACACTGTGTCTCCCCCAGTGGAATGCTAATTCCATTCCAGCAGGAACCTTGTTTGCTTATTCTCCACTAAATCCCCAGGCTTAGCCCGTTTCTGGCACACAGTAAGTGCTTAACACATTATCTGTTGAGCTAATGACTCATTATGCCTAGACCTCTATCCTTTCTAGGGGAGATCACGAACTTGCACCAGAATCATCTATTAGATGTTAGGCCTTACTATGTGCCTGGCACTGTGACAGACAGCAGGGCAACCACAGAGACACAGGCCCAGTCCTGGGCTGAGGAACCCACTGGCCCACTGGGCAGAGAAAATGTGCACACACAGTAAGGCTAGATGATGTGGGTTCAATGTGTCCCCCAAAGTTCCATGTATTAGAAATTAATCCCCACTGTGACAGTGTTAAGAGGGTGGGAAATCCTATTGTGGTAATTGAAAGGTGGGGCCTTGAAGAGGTGACTGGATTGTGAGGGCTGTACTGTGAATGGATCGGTCCATTCATGGAGTAAGAGCGTGGTTCTGATGGCTTTACAAGGAGACAACTTAGAAGCTTAGCTCTCTCTTGTTCAGCCATTTCACCAATAAGGTGATACCCTGTGTCACTGTAGAGCCACCACCACCAAGGCCCTCACCAGATGTGTTCTCCGGACTTTGGACTTCCCAGCCTCTGAAACTATAAGAAATAAATTCTATTTCCTTATAAATTACCCAGTTTCAGGTATTCTACTATAAGCAATAGAAACAGACTAATACACCAGACAAGGCACATGTACCAGCTTTTGCTGAAAGATGTCTGAGTTCAAAGGGTAGCTAGAGAAAATGCCAATATGGCCCCTGAATCCCATAAGAAATCCCTATGTTCTCTGTCCCAGAGCTGGGCCTCTCTCCTGGGACTCCCTCTGCCTGGATGACCCTGCCCCACTGCACCCCACCTCTCCCAGGCTTTTGTTCATTCTTCAGACTCCAGTTTCCACATCACCTCCAGGAGGCCTCCCCTGACCCCGCATCTCCTCCTCGATGGTAATCCCTTTAGATCCCAGTCCTAGTGCTTACACTGCCTTGATGGCCTGTTTCCCCATCTGTACCTCTGCATCCTCCGCTCCCTGCCCACCCCATAGATCAATTTGTTGCAGTACTCAGTGCGGTGCTAAACACATAGTAGGAGCTCAATAAATATTTGTCGCCTGAATGAACACATACATGGATGGAGGATTTCCTGCAAAGGTAAAATTCAATCTCCTTTCTGAGGCCAGGATGAGGGGGTGACATCAAGAGCCCCTCCACACGGTCACAGCCCCCTCTCAGTGTGTGTTCCCTCCTGTCCTGGTTGCCTCCTCAGAGGCTCTAGTGCCAAGCACCAAACTGATTCTTCCTGTTGTATTATTTTTTTCTTACGTAGGTCCATGAAGGTTCACATTTCAAGAGGTGCAAAAAGGGTATACACAGTGCGTCTCCCTCCTCTCCTCTCCAGAAGTAGCTGCTGTCGTCCACTTTGTGGGACATTCACTCCAGGGAGGCCTGCAGCCTGCATTTCCAGGCCTCTGGAGAGCCACAGGGACCACTCCTTGTTGGAAGGGAGGAGTCAGCTCCGGCTGGGTCAGTGGCCTCGCTCTGTAGCTGGGTCGAGGAAGAGGCAATGGAGGGGGTGAAAGCAGAGGACAAGAACATGGGCCAGGATGATTCATTCCACGCTGGAAGATTCCCAGCCCCGGGGCAGTTGGAGAACCCCATGCAGAGAGGACAGACAGTGCCTGCTGTTCCCCATTACGGGGCCTCCTCTGGTCCTCCTGGTCAAACTACCCGAAGTGCCAGGCAGCTTGATGAAGGGTGGGGAGCAGCCCAGGCCCTCCAGGGTGGGACCTAGAGAAGGGACATCCCTGATCTGGCTCCCTCTGCCAGTTCTAGCCCAACCTTCCCCAAGAGGGTTGAGAAGGTGGTGAAAAATCTCAATCCCTCTCTCTGTCTAAACATGAGTCAAGGTAATATTAGGTTAAGACAAATAGCAGGAGGACCTGAAAGGGAAATCTGGTGGGGTCTGAGGAGAGAGGCACCAGGGTTGGTGAAGGCTTTTCTGGGGGACTCGTGCATATATGAACCTCAATCTTGTGGGGTTTTGTTTTGTTTTTTCAACGAGGGTTGACGGCTTCACTTTTGAGTCACTGCTGAGTTGCAAGAGTGGGGAGGGACAAGATGTCTCCGAGTCAAATTCCATTTCCTATTTCTCTTGCTGGAGGACAGATCTGGGCACTCACAGGCCCTCTTCTTGCTCTAGACCTCATTCATGGATGGCACCTTGTCTGTGAAGCAGTACATAATCACATTCAAGACAAAACCCATCTGCCAGCCCTGCCCTAAAGGCAGCTGTGCCTTACCCTAACTGGCCCCACAAGGCAGCCCATGGGATTGGCATCCCCAGAGTTTCGCAGTGCACAGCCTGTGCGGCCCTCTGCACGGTGGCCCTGCCAGGGTGGACAGATGGTTTTGGAGGCTCCATCAGGAGGGTGGGGAAGGGGGTTTGATACCCTCCCTCCTAAACAGCTTCAGCCTACGCAGTTCTGCTGTATCTCTTCCACACGTTGGACTTCCTAGTCAGACTGCACTTGAAACAGTGTGTCCCGGGGCTATCAATAGTGGCACATGCTGTGAAACCCCCTTCACCAGAGAGAGGCCAGTTAAACCGCAGGCTTTATGATCACTGCCTGTGTGACCTTGGGCAAATAATACTGCCTACCTCACAGTGTGGCTGAGACTGAAGGAGATAATGCAGGCACAGTGTGGCCACACAGCTACTGCCTGATAAATGGCCGTGTGATGAAAGTGGGATCCAAGGAAGGGGACAGTCCCTTCCAGCTATCACAGCAGAGCTTAGGGCAGCATCTCAACCTCAGCACTACTGACATTTGGGGCTAGATCATTCTTTGTTGTGGGGGCTGTCCTGTGTAGCTCAGGATATTTGGCTGCACCCCTGGTCTCTACCCACTCAAAATCAGTCCCACCCCCTTCCCAGTTATGACAACCAAAAATGTTTCCAGATATTGCCAAATGTCCCAAGGAGACAAAATCGTCTCCAGTTGAGGACCAGGGGTCTAGGGGAAATGCTGCAGGCAGCCAAGAGGGTGATGTGCAGGCTGCAGGAGTGGGACTGAATGTGGAAGGCAGCAAGCTGGCCTCCCCCTCCTCCCAAAACACCACAGTCAGCTCCTCTTGCTCTGTCCCTGGAGACCCCTGCCTCCGCTGGATGCTTTCCAAAGATAAGGCTGCAGTAAACAGCCTCTGTGTATATGGGTGTGTGTGTGTGTGTGCACGCACGTGAGAGAGAGAGAGGGGGGGGAGGAGGGGAGAAGAAGCTGGAGAGGGAAGGCAGAGAGAGGGTGAGGAGAGGATTGCAGATGGAGGGAGAGAGCTATAGGAGGCCGAAAACACATCTGGACCCCAGGCCCCTAGTTTCTGAATATACCCAAGATATAGTCCTGGGAACCTGGGGACCTCTCGCAGCAGAATCTCAAGCACTGTGCCCCCTCCTCAGTGACCGGGGGGAGATGTACCGCCGGCTCCCTGCCCAGGCTGGAAGGGGTGGGGAGTGGAAGGGGGAGGCATGCAGTCTGGTCTGTGTCCCCACCACAAGACGATTCCTGGCAGGTCCTGTCCACCGTGTCTCTAAAATTCACCAGAATCCCATGCCTCCTGCCCACCCTGGCTCTGCCACCATCTCCTTATTTCTGGAGATGTGGAATTACTTCCTTGCTGGTCTCCCTTCTTTCACCCTGGCTCTTTTATCATTTATTCTCCACCAATCAGATGGAATGACATTAAACATGCAAATCAGATCATGCCATCCCCACGCTCAAAGCCCTCCAATGGCTCCCTCAGCCCTCAGAATAAATCCAAACCCCCAGCCACAGTCTTCAAGCCTCTGTGGTCCCCCAGCTTTTCTCTGACCTCAGCGTTTTCCCCCTCTTTCTTTTACCACCAAGCTCCAACCACACTGTCTGTTCTTCCGTTC
The DNA here is from genome assembly GCF_000696425.1 of Galeopterus variegatus. Classification (NCBI taxonomy): domain Eukaryota; kingdom Metazoa; phylum Chordata; class Mammalia; order Dermoptera; family Cynocephalidae; genus Galeopterus; species Galeopterus variegatus. Next base: position 729,329 of record NW_007726226.1, on the reverse strand, counting down.
CTTCCACATGCTAAGCTTGCCCCCCACCTCTCTTTTGCACAAGCTGAACCTTTGCCTGAGGCTCCTCTGCCCGCTCTTCTCAGCCCTGCACCCTCAGCATTAGGGTGTCTACACAAATGCTCCTTCATCGGACAGTCCTTCCTGCTGCCCCATCTGAAAATGAGCTCCTCAAATACTCGCACATCATCCTGTCGTGTATTCTTCCTAGCACATTTCTCCATGCAAGGTGGCTTATCTTCTTGGCTTATTGTGTGCCTTGTCCTGCTAATCTCAGTTCCTGGAGGTCAGGGACCTAGCCTGTCTGTTCTGTATGCCCAGGGCCCATGTGTTTGGCACATAGAGAGGGCTCAATAAATAGTTATTGGATAGACAAATGAATGCATGATCAGATGGCCTCCAGGGCCCCTTTCCATGCTTTGGCTCTGCCTCTCATTGCAGACTTTGTCACCTCTGCTTCATGGAGCTCACAGGCATGGGCTGGCCCAGACCAGAGGCCATGGAGAGGATGATGGTGGTAGGGGAGCAGCAGGTGCTGACCAGGTAGCCCTGTGAAGCTGGAAAAAGGTCATTGTAGGCTAATGAATGGATGTCCCAGCTCACAGTGGGGAGGATACTTGGAGGACTTGTTACACCTTTCCCTGTGACACTAATGACAGACTTGTCGTGGCTTCAAGAGCCCTTCTCCTTTCAGCAGTCTCTTCGTGACTCCTTTTGTGAGAGTCTCATTGGTGCTATTACTAAGCTGGCTTCCCCCAGAGGAAGGACAATCTCAGGGGTAGTGGCATCTCCCACCTCTGGAGCTGATGACAGTGGGGAGAGGCAGCTCCTTGTTTTCTGGGCCCACCCGCTCCTGTGCTTCCCCCGGCCAGGCTGTGCTGAGCTGGCCACCAGAGGGCGCTCCAGGTCATGGCTTCCCTGGTGGGTGGCAGCCAGAGGCCGGCTGGGCGGGGCTCAGCTGTCTTCCTCAGTGAGCCTCTCCCTCCCTCTCCCACTTCTCTCCCTCTCTTGCTGTTCCTCAGTCTCCCTACCTGTCTTCTCCCTCTTCTGCCTTCCCCACAGCCCCTGTCCTTCATCTCCATCAGCAAACCCTCATTGGGCCTGTCCTGTGGCAAGCCCTGGTGTCAGGCACAGGCAGGGACACAGACATATCCAAATGGGGTCTCTGCCCACCAGGGAGCTCACAGCCTAATCTCAATCCCCAAACCAGCAGGAGCAAAGAAGCCTCCTGGGAGGACTCCTGAGGCGAGGCAGGCCTTCCTGCTAGAAGTGGAGCAAGACCTGATCTTCCCCATGGAGGGGCTCCACATCTCACCCACCTACCCCCAGCCAGTTACTCTCTGACTGTGCCACTCCCTGTGCAGTCACACAGCACGTGAAATCCTGAGGTAGAAAAGCCGTAGGCAGAGTCTGTCTGCCTTTTCTCACTGAGGGGTGAACTGGGGCTCTGGCTCAATGGCAGTGAGACAGTAGGAAGCCGGGGTTCAAATCCTGATTTTTCTTCTTAATAGCTGGACAACTTTGGACAAGTCCCCTAACCTCTCTGAGCTCAAGTTGCAAAAATACCAGCCTCTTAGGGTTATGGAAGATCACGCATGCAACATGCTTAACACTGTGCCTGGAGTTAGCTGTTATCATGAATGAAAGTGGCCTGCCCAAGGCCATCTGTTGAGCAGAGGTGGCAGACCTGGGCCCAGAATCCCCATCTCTGAATTCTCAGGCCTCAATTCTTCCTGCTGCAGTGGGTGGAGGCCACAAGAAGCACGGGATGCCACCCTAGTTGGGTACTTATTTGGGGGAGAGGTACAGTTACCAATTGATCTCAAAGGACTGTCCCCAGGTGCCTCATCTGCTTTTTCCTGCTATGGGCTTCTTCTCTTGGGATGGCTCCACCCTTCCTCCTGACCTGGCCACACCTGATCTCCCTTCAAGCCCAGCCCTGGGGTGCAGAGAGGGGCAAGTGGTCTCAAGCATCACTGGGGGAGTATGAACTGGCACAGCCCTCATGGAGTACAGTCTACCAGTATTTAGTAACACTCTTTGACCCAGCTGTTCCACTTACCAATACAATCTCACAGATGAGAAATAAAATAATACACGTTGTGCACTACAGGTTTGTTTCTTGTAACAAAAGGTTGGAAATAACCTAAACATGTCCTCAGTAGGTGACTAGTTAAATACGTTATAGTAGAGTCATAGAATCAAATACTAGGTAGTTGCAAAAAAGAATGAGGACCTCTTCAGGGCTGGCTGGTTAGCTCACTTGGTTAGAGCACGGTGCTGATAACACCAAGGTCAAGGGATCAGATGCCTGTACTGGCCAGCTGCCAAAAAAAAAAAAAAAAAAAATGAGGACCTCTTTAGTACCAACATGAAACATTCACTAAGGTATATTAAATTAAAAAATTAAAATATGATAAAGAAGGAAGATATGTATACACATATAAATGTATACATATTCGCATATATTCATATCATGGATCTCTAAAGATACATAAGAAACTACTAGTTTGTGTGCCTGGGGCGGGGGAATCAGGGAGGGGGGATTTTTCTCTTGTGTATTCTTCATAGCACGTAACCCTTTTTGTTACTCTTAAATATTAAAACATGTGAATGTATTACTGACCTGAAAAATTAATTTAAAACTTTTTTTTTTTTTTTTGACCAGTAAGGGGATCACAAACCTCGGCACGGTGTGGTCTGCACCACGCTCAGCCAGCGAGCACACTGGCCATTCCTATATAGGATCCGAACCTGCAGCCTCGGCGCTCCCAGTGCCGCACACTCCTGAGTGAGCCACGGGGCCGGCCCTAAAACATTTTTGAATAAAAAGGAAATGGTAGCCACAGGCAAAAAATAAAATAAAAGAAAGTAATATCAGAGCCAGGAGAGGACCCAGCTGGGATTCTTCTTCCCTCCCCATCTCTCTCCTTCTCTTCTTTTTCCTCTTTGCCCTTCCCCTCCTCTTCAGGAAGCTGCCTTTCCTGTCCTCTCCAGCCCACCGTGAGCTTTCTCTGAATGAATTCATTCATTCACCCATTCGCTCACTCCTCATCTGTTCATTCACCTAATGTGCTCTGGGACAGCAGAGGATTAGGCAGACTCTACTCTCTGATGAGAAGACACACGCCCCGATAGTGTCGTTATCCATTATCGTTGGTACAAGAGCTGTGAAGGGGAAGTGACATGGCAGTATAGAAAATGGGACCTGACCTGGATTCAAGGGCCAGAAAGGCTTTTCTGAGGAAGTGGCTTATTTTTCCATTTAATTCATGAACAACTTCTTAAAGTCTCCAATGAAAAAATTTAAATATATACAAAAGTAGAGAGAATACCCATGCACTTATCACCCGGCTCCCACTGTGATCAACGCGGCCAATCTTGCTTCATTCTACCCCACTCCCTCCCTGACTCTCCCTTGGCAAAAACCAAAATTTCAGCAAATTGAGTTTCAAAGTTGGCTTTTTAAGTGATTGGCTTTTTAAGTGATTCATGAATCAGGCAGCATCCCATCTACAAAACAGAAAGGCACTCTGATGAGCTGAGCATAAAGGGTAGGCATTCTAGGCAGAAAAAAGCTGAAGAAAGCAGATACAAGGAATGGAAAGCGGGTTGGTTGTTTCCAAGTTACTTTCCTCATAGGGTTAAAGCAGAGGGGACTTCCTTACCATGCCGCTGGCTCAGGTTGACTAAGCCCTTTTGGATGGTTTGCTGTGATTCTTCCGTGTTTTTGGAAAACTGGCCCATTTCTAAATCCATTTCTAAGTTCAGTTTGATTATGTGGCACTCAGCACAAGTGACTTCATTCTGCTTTGGTTTGGTCTGTTGGGACCTCGTGCAGGAGCTCAGTCCAAACCAATGGCCTCCCACAAATTTTATTTAATGACCCCCACCCAATTATTTTGAAGCAAATCCCAGGCATCGTATTATTTTGTCTGTATATACTTCAGTATATGAATCTTTAAAAGATAAGCAGTCTTAAAAAGAAAAATACTTTTTAAAAATTTTTAAAAAGAAAGGGAAAAATATAACCACAACACCTTTACCACCATGCCTAAATGAAATTAACATTTTCTTAATGTTGAAGATCTTTAAGCTGAGAGCAGGCCCAGCAGAGGGAACAGCAGGTTCCTGAGGCAGGCAGGACACAGTGTATTTAAGGAACAAAGAGAAAGCCCATGTGCCTGAAGCAAAGAATAGAAGCAGTCAGAATAGTGGGCAGCAGCCAGGCCATTTGGGGCCTTTAACATAAACTGCGATAAGAAGTTTGGCTTTGGGACCAGCCTGTGGCTCACTTGGGAGAGTGTGGTGCTGATAACACCAAGGTCCTGGGTTCGGATCCCATATAGGGATGGCCGGTTCGCTCACTGGCTGAGCATGGTGCTGACAACACCAAGTCAAGGGTTAAGATCCCCTTATTGGTCATCTTTAAAAAAAAAAAAAAGAAGTTTGGCTTTGAACTTTACCCTCATGGCAATGAGTAGCCCTTGAATAGCTTTAATCAATGTTGAGAGATGATTTGACAGGCAGTGAAAAAATAATTCCAGCATAACACCTGGGCTTTGCACAGACCCTGAACTGTGCTTTTTTCTGGGAGAGGTCACGTATTGTAAGTTGACCAGTACTGATATCCACCGGGTGTCTCAGCCTCTCCTGTGTTCCCATCCTATTTGGCAATGGGGACAGAGCACAGGCTATGGAATCAGGCACACTGGAGTTCCAATCTCACTTCTCCTATTTATAAGCGCTTTAGCTCCCTGAGCATCCTTTTCCTTATCTGTGAAAAGACCCACAGAACTCTTGCTTCAAAGCTCCCTGTGGAGGCTGACAGTGACCCGTACATGGAAGTGCCCCGTGCACGTCTCCTCCTCCCCAGCCTGCCCCTGCCACCATATCTGCTCTACTGGGAAACACACTGGGAACACACTGCGGGGAGTGAGAGAAACCGAGTGTGTGTGGGGGAGAGGGGAATGGAGGCCTCCCCCTACTAGCACCTTGAGCTTGGGCTTCCTGCTATCTGAGAAATCCCGTCCTGAGGTTTATAGTCCCATGGGTTGGGATGGAGTGGGGGTCAGGGAGGACAGGGTTGTAACAGCTAAGCTTTCCCATTGGCTGTTTGGGGCCCAGCCAGTGGTGGTGTCCTAGGTGGAAAACTTCAGGCCCAGAAGTCTCTCAGGGATTAATAAAAAAAAAAAAAAAAAAAGAAAGTGAAAGTCTCCTCCCCCATAGCTGGCATTGTGGTTTCAGCAAGGTTATGATAAGGGCTGAGTCTTCTGCCTGGCTTGGGACCCAAGGCCTCCTAGTCAAAGATAAGATCCCAGTAGTGATTAGATTGCTATCTTGGCCAGGATTTGCCATTTCAGTGCACCTACCCAGGCGGGCTGCAGCTAGGGAGCAGCACTCTGTCAACAATCTCTACTAAGCATGCACGCATGTCTCCCTCTTCCTGCTACACAAGCCCCTAGCTCAGGTGGACACATGTGCATGTCTCCTTTTGTGTATATATATACATGTTCCTCCACACACACACATATATACTCATAAACAGGCCTTTTTATGTAAACTGACACACGCATGTTTACATACCCACACCCATATACCAGACGGACCCACACTCCTTAATGCACACATACATTCAAGCATGCACACACTCAGACGCACCCGTGTGCTCATACACCCCTCTCATGTTCAGTATATAAGTACTCCCACTGTCTGTGCTGGATAGTTTCAAAAAATGGCTGCCACTGATTCTTTTCTTCCCTGTATGTGCACGCTGCTCTACCGATCAAAAGGTAAAGTCTATAATTGTGGCTGACCATCCAGCCCAAATGCCTGACCCACAGACTCATTGGAAATGATAAAACTTTGTTGTTTTAAGCCACTGTGTTTTGGAATGGTTTGTTATACAATAGATAATTGAAATACCCACCCATATTATATTCTCAGGTATGTTCATATACATACAAACCCATGTACACTTATAAATAGACATGGCTGCACACATGTGCACAGTCATTTGTAGTAGACACTGTTGACAGTCTATCCAACAACATTCCCATCTATAAGAACTCTGTCAGATGACCACCATTCTTTCAAGCAGACTTGTGCTTCGGAAGCCTGACTCCATCCCCAGCTCCAGGAGGGGGATCTTGATTCATCTAAGCCAACCTTGGTGGTCTCGGTCCTCTTGACAGAGATTAGTTTAGCTTTAGCTATGTGAACAAGTTCTAGCCAATGAGACATGCAGGGGAAATTGGCTTGGGGCTTCTGGAAATTTTTCCTCATTCTTAGGAAAGTTATCCCAGAAGTGAAGATTTATTTATCTGTCACTGGATTCTGTAGTGTGTGAGTGTGGGGTGTGGAGATGCTGCAGCCATTTTGTGACCATGAGGATGCATAATTAAGCAAAGTCGAGAGGTAGAAAGAATCCAGGGCATTAGTGATATTATTAATCCACACAGTCAGTCACCTGGAGAGTCCTCCCTTTCCATTTCTGGAATTCCAGTCATGGGAGATAATTATTTACTTTTTGACAGTTTTCTTTCTTTCTTTTTTACATGTAGCCTAAAGCATTCAACTGATACCTCTTTTTCATGAACAAACTCTCCCACATATACATGCCCATATACTTGTATATAAAGAGTTACAGAGCCACACATAGAAAGTCACAGCTGAGCACTTGGGCACACCGCTTTGCATATATAAACAAGCACATGATAATACATATATACAGTGATACATACCTAATATACAGGTGTTACTTTTATCATTAGGAGAAAATTTTTTAAATCTACATTTTAACCAAAAGTGTGAGGTGGGTTGTAAGAAAATTTCAGGGAGAAGTGGTAAAAGGAGACATATAATCAACCTTTGCATGATAGAATCCTCCAGGTGTCTACAGCTGAACTGACCTGACCTTACCAAAGAAGGCTTGCATTCCCATCCTCTGAACCAAAGCAAGTCAAACAGGTAAAGAAAATCATAGAAAGGGCTCCAACCTTGAGAAATGTCTGATGTAGGTGGAAGTCTGAGTCACACATACATGGAAAGCACAGGAGGCAATAAATGAAAGGTGAGCTGGAAAGAGAATTCACCTGGGTGCTGGGAGATACGGGTTCTGTTCCCAGTTCTGGAGCCCAATGACCTTGGGATCCCAGTCCTTATACCTCTGTGAACCTCAATCTCCTTATCTGTCAAAAAGGTTTAATGACAATAATTGGGATGCTATGATGATCATATAAGATAAGCTATCTGTGACTGCTTTGTGGACTGTGAGGTGTGATATAGATCACCTTTCTTTTTTGTTTTTGTGGCTGGCTGGTAGGGGGATCTAAACCCTGGACCTTGGTGTTGTAACACCAAGCTTAGGTCACCTTTCAATCTGGAACAGTGCCTCAAATATGAAGGAATCCATTCTTATGGAGGAATTCAGACTCAAGCAGTAGACAAGTGGGGCAGACCATTTGGGGACAGGGCCACCTTTCATTGGCTCTTAAAAATCCTAGCATGCAGGTACAGCCTGCATAGCTGTGACATTACAGAATATGAAGTCAGGGAGGGCATTGTTGCCTCAGCTCAGAGGCCTACACAGCCTGTTCACCTCTGTAGAGCAGTGCACCCCAAGGAGAAAAAAACAAAACAAAACAGGAGCAGCTACTTCTTGGCCTTGTCAGAATGTCCAATCCTTTCCATAATTTAACTGCCTGCTCCACATAATTACTTTTCTCCTACTTATGAGCTTAGAGCTATAGTAGTTCCCAACTAGAGACTTAATAAAGCTAAATTACAATGAGTGTCCTGCAGAATTACACACCACATTAACACCAAATGAGTTCATTAGAAATTCATTATGAGTGACTCCTGTGGCTGCCACAGGAATTAATCATGGTTAGCCAGCGGCAGGAGAAGGGGTGATGAGTGATTGCATGGGGAGCTGGAAGACCTCTTGGCATCCAACTTTGGCCTGAAGCAATATTTTTCGAGGGTCATCAACGGCTTTGAATGTAAGTTTGGAGGTGAGATTACTGGGATGTTGATGGACCTGCCTCCAACACCATTCAAGTAACCTCGCCTCCCGCTCTTCCTCCTCCTCCTTCCAATTCCTGTCAGAATTGGACATGTAGATGTGGGGCTGCGCGATCTTCTTTTTTAGTCCTGAGGAGCTCAGAATTCTTAGTGGATATTTATGTTCTTGCCTGCCCAGTCTCCATTTCCCCTTCTGTCAGAGCACTTCTATGTTCCTTGAAGAGCTACCCCGTGAAGACCCTCATTGCTGCACATGGGTCTTCTTGTGGGATTGTCAATCAAGACCTCCATCCACCTCACCCACCCCCAGAAGTGGACACCTAAGCCATTTGGATTTTCTCTCCTGGTATTTTTTTGGTAGCTAATATTTAGTATTTGCTAGGTGCCAGTCCTCTTTCTAAGTGCCTTCATGTATTGAGTGATTCAGTCTTCCCACGGCCCTAGCAGGTGGGTTTAATTGTTAGCTCCATTCTGCCAATAAGGACACCCAGGCACAGAGGTTAAGTGACCTCTCCAAATGATACAGCCAGTAATTGGTCAAGCTAGGGCTTTGAGTCTTGAGCCCTGTGCTGTGAGGATGGAGGCTTGTTGGAGGTGATTGACCAATGACAGTGCCCCAGGGAGTCTGTCTATTCCTTCCTTCTTGCTCCCTGGTGCTGTGTACTATCTGGAGATCTGGTGGTTCAGCTCCACCCCTTTTATGAGCTACCCCATACCTTTCCAAAAAATTTCTTTCCTTTTTTTTCTGTGTCTATTACATCTGTAAGAGCACTGAGGCAATCAACAAGTACCTGTATAGGCCCTGCCCTAGGTCAGCTGCTGTACAGGTCACACAAAAGCATAAGGTGGGCTTTCTACCTTCCAGCTGCTTACATTTCAGATAGAAAACAAAGAAACAATTTAATCCTGTACCTTCCTGTGCAGGTTCTAAGTGGAGGAGAGCCAGACCAAGGTGGGCAAGATAGAGACAAGGAAAGGCACATAAGTTGGGTAGGATCTTTGGGGAGAGGTCACTGTTATGGACACTTTTGGGGCATCTGCCCAGCCCACTGTCCTTTCTTCAAGAACTGTCCACTCAGAGCAGGTGGCCCTGATGGCCAAGGTGCTACCTCATGACCCCATTAGTGGGGTTGAGCATCTGCACCCTTTTCTATGTGTAGAAAACTCCCCACTACATGGGTCCTGGTGGAAGGTGGTCCACCTCCCAGTACAAAGCTGAAAAGGCCAGATACTCATGTCCTATCTCCTCATGGCAATGAGGGTGCCCATCCGTGACTGGGGGCTCAGCCTCTGCTGCTTGTGATGTAAATAAGGAGGGACAAAATAATCCATTCTGGTGGTGGTGATGGCCATATCCCGTGACTGGGGGAATGGTGGCTGCAGTGGCCCAAGGCAGTGCTACCGTTGACGGGTTGCAAAATGTCCAGTCCAGCTTTTCGTAGTACTGCAGCAGGGTCCTCACAAAACCATGTCTGTCATGTGATTGTGGCTGTTTGTCTTCTGTCCCTGCTTGCTTTCCAAGCCTGAAGATTCTGTGACCTAGTCAATATCCTTTCAATAAATTTCTTTTCTGCTCAAATCAGTTTCCATTGCTTCCGATTAAGAACACTGCAATGAAGAGCTCCACCTCTCTGCGCACAGCCGATTGGACCAGAGGATACTTGACTCAGGATACACCAATCAGATTCTCTCTCTCCTGACAGCTTCTGAAAGCCATGTTGGCTTGCACATGGGACTGCAGAGAATGTAGATGACACAGAGAGGAAAGCAGAGAGACACACAGGGAGACCAGGTTCTGATACTTTCTACTTCCTGGTTTTAGTTTCTCATGAACCCAGACTCTTTTTCCTACCCTTGTATTCCCTAAGATGTCCCTGCATCCTTATAGTATTAGGCTGAACCATATAAAAATGTTGTTTTTATAAGTCAAAAAATTCAAATATCAGAAATTACATGTGGTTCAACCTAATAAATTCTGCCTTTTGGCCTAAGCTAGATCAAGTGGAACTTTGTCTATGACAGTCAGAAATTGCATCAGCTCAAATGTGGGTACTGGGACAGGAAGTGGCACAGAGCAGAAGCAGAGAACAAAGAATGTCCCTGTCTAGCAAAGACTGTTCCCAGTGAGGAGGGTGCCCTGCAGACCAATGGCTACAGAACTTTCCATCTAGTCTCCAGTCACCAACTTGGAGGTCACTGTCCTCTGCTAGTTCATGGCCTATGAACATTCAGTGGAACTTCAGCACCATCCCACATGCCTCAAATAATACTATTCATATTAATACATGGTCTTGAATAATGTTTTTGTTCTTGTTTCCCCTATTTATGATGCACTTTTCTCTTTCTAACATAACTGTCCAACAATACACGACTGATTGCATATGCTGTGATATATCCATACAGTGGATTAGGATATGACTATTAAAAGTGATGGCTGGGGCTGAGAGGGCACTGGGGAGGTGGGAGTGATTTAGGCAACTTGTAAGAAGGTGAAGGTTATTTCAAACCAGTTGCTAGGTGGAACGGGGTGGGATCTACCCAATGATGAGAGGAAGGACCACTGAGCTGTTCCAAAGCCCTGCTGAGGGAGGACCATGAATTTGTGGTGGTGTCACCCCACCTCCCATTGTGCCATCTCTTCTGGCTTCAGTTAGCAGCCCTAGAGATGGGAAGTAAAAAAACAAATGGTTTTTTTGTCTAGGGACGGGTCCTGGGAAGCCAATGGGGACAAAGGATGTTGAGGGTACTGGCCAAGGAAGCGATGCATCCATGGGCTGGAGAGGAAAGGAAGTGAGGCTAAGAGTAGGAGAGTGGACTGGGGAAAAGGGGATGAGCTGGAAAGCTGAAAGCTTCGTTTAGTGGGTCGGGGCTTTTTTTGCTCCTGCTGTGTATCTCCATTCCTACCACATAGCCTGGTGCTCACTATGCATATCAAATGAATGAATTGATTAATACATGACTTACAGTTCTCATTTTGAATTAATAGACTAAAATTCTGCTTTTCATCAGAGATCCAGCAAGATCCATAGTGGTAGCAAATACCACTTCAGGCCAGAAAGAACTAAACCCATATTCAAATTTCATCAATGGGGCTGACCGGTTAGCTCAGTTGGTTAGAGTGGAGCCTTATAACACCGAAGCCTTGGATTCAGATCCCCTTACCATCCAGCTGCAACCTCCCCCCAAAAATTTCACCAGTGACTCTTTTTGTGTGTTTGGACAGGTCACCTAACCTTTCTGAGCCTAGACTTTCTTTTCTTTCTTTCTTTATTTTTTTTTTCCTTTTTGTCTTTTTTTGTGACCGGCAACGGATCGCAACCCTCGGCGTTG
>NW_007726226.1:714887-717289 GCF_000696425.1 Galeopterus variegatus | reverse complement strand
CTCAGCCAGTGAGCGGGAACCGGTCTGTATGTGGGATCCGAACTCTCGGCGGGAGCGCCGCAGCGCTCCCAAGCGGCGCACTGTAGCAGTGTGCCACCGGGCCAGCCCCTCTTTTCTTTAAATATGGATTACTATAGCTCTCTCAGAAGTTTGTTGTATGAATTAAAGGAGAGCGCTCTCAAGCGGCGCACTGTAGCAGTGTGCCACCGGGCCAGCCCTTCTTTTCTTTAAATATGGATTACTATAGCTCTCTCAGAAGTTTGTTGTATGAATTAAAGGAGATGCCATGTGTCAAGTGCTCAGCACAATGTCTGGTACTTTGGGGTCATTCACCAAGTACCAAAGGAGCAATCATAGTCTCTGAAATCAGTTCTGGAGGCTGCATCCAAATGGAATTGTTACATTTAGTTAGAGGACTTGAGTGCAGGACCTGGAGCTGGACTGCCTCCTCCACTTACCACCGGGGTGTGGTATTTCTGAGCCCCTGTTTCCTCATCTATGCAGTGGGGATAATATCAGAACCTGAATTATAGACTGATTGGGAGAATAGGATTATAATTCACGAAAAGCATTTAGCACAGGAACTGGCACACTGCAGGTGCACGATAGATCCTGGCTCCTATTATTTCCCATCAACTGAGATGGAGACATCTGTGGGAGGAGCAGGCTTTGTTGAGGGTAGAACAGGAGGTTTGGACATGTTAAGTTTGAGATGGCATAAGACATGGAGTGGAGCTGGTAGAGGTCTGAGATAGAGAAAAAAAATTGAGAGTCATCAGTATTAGATGATGTTTAAGGCTATGGGTTAAATGAGATCACAAAGGGAGTGGGTGCTCAGAGAAAAGACAAGAAGGAGGACTGAACCCTGGGGCATCAGACATTTAGAGATACGGGAGATGATTACCACTGCAAAGCTGGGGATCAGACACAGCAGTGTCAAACCCCCAACAGCATTAACTTAACACTCTTATATACTCTGTGCCAGGCTCTGTAAAAAGTACTTTACAAAAATGAACTCATGTAATACTGGTAACATCCCTTTCAGAAAGGCACTATTTTATCTCCATTTTGCAGATGAGAAAACTGAGACACAGGAAGATAAATAACTTGCCCAAGGCCACACAGCCAATGAGTGGCAGAGCTAGAATTCAAACCCAGGCAGCCTGGCCCCAGAGTCATTATCTCTTCCATTTCTCATTGTGGCTTGGAAAGTGCCAACTGGACTTTCCAAAGGAATGCTGAATTTCTTACCCTTTGACTCTCAAGACTAGAACTATGAGAATCATGGAATAAATTGCTCTCAGAGACCCCATTTAGCCCTGATGTTTTAGGATCAATGCCAGTTAACATTCAGATTCTTGACTGAGGAAAGAGGAAGGGGGCTTTAATCAAGGAATGGAGAGCTCTGCTAGTTCACTTACTCCATGCAAGGCCCATGAGGTCCTGGGGATGCAGAGAGCAGGAGGATACCCAGGGCTCACCCTCCACCTCTGAACTCAAGCACCTGTCTTCCCACCCCCTTCTTGAGTCATTACTCTCAGAATCATGGTGGCTGTCTGAGGCAGGAGCCAGAGTCCAGGTGGCAAGTTGGGGTGGCCCAGGGGCATTAGCCACGAGGCCCTTCTTTACCTTCTTTGGGGAGCAGTTGCTCTACTGATTCAATTGCCCCATAAAACCTCACTCTTATGGAGACAGTTTGAGTTCATTTACCCCTCCTGTTAGGTTCTTAATGAGTGTCTGAACAAATAGGTGAACTGCAGGAGAGAAAGGAAGAGGTGGGTGTGGGTGGGTGGAGGGTGGAGGCTCAGATGCACATGTAAATGCCTACGGAGGGGAGAGGAGCACAGCTGAGTCAGGCAGCCTGGTGCCAATGCCATCCTTTTCCACACCCCCACCACTCCCATTCTGCCATTGACGCTGACCTTGGATGCATAGCAACTAAGGAGAAAACAGTTCTAACTGTGCAGGAGGAAGTCAGTGGGAAAGGGAGTTGAGACAGGGGCCTGGAGCAACAATCTGATTCCTCCTGCCAGCTTTTCATCCATATCCCCTGGCCTGGAGCTTCTCAAGGTCACTGAGTACCACAATCCCTGGAGAGTTTGTCAAAATGCAGATTCCAGGGCCCTACCCCAGACCTGCCAAGTCAGAACTTCTGCTGGTCAGGGCCCAAGGATTTCCACTGTTCACAAGCCACCCCCCACACCTTGCCAGAAGTGTATGATGAAGACTACAAAAAACACAGCTTAATAGCCTATTCCAGACCGATCTGGACAAATAAAACGAAATCAACAGATCCCAGTGCCTACTAGGTACAAATACACAAGGGAGTATGAAATGCAGTCTCTATCCTAGAAGGGATTATAGTCTCATTGGGAGATAAAAGGCACACTTTGTAAAGAGTT
>NW_007726226.1:676596-714193 GCF_000696425.1 Galeopterus variegatus | reverse complement strand
CTCTATCCTAGAAGGGATTATAGTCTCATTGGGAGATAAAAGGCACACTTTGTAAAGAGTTAAATTAATGCTACAATATATCAATAATAATTTAAAACAATAGGCAAATAGATTGGACACATTGCCAATGACTGGGAACAGCAGTAGACATCATTCAGTAAGCACCTATGTAAATGCTAAATCCTATACTAAACACTTTGGTTATGTACATTCATTTAATCCTCATTTGATCTCATTAAAACTCTGGAAGATGGGTATTTTTATTCCCATATAAAAATGAATGAGTTAAAGCTCCAGCTTATTTGTTAATTCTGCTCAGATCAGCCCTCCCTAGTCCTTAGGGGATGCTCAAGGTAATGTCTCTGTGTTCCCAAAATATCTTCATGTTATAGACTTATCTCATCTATCACACAGTGTTGTTACTGTTTGTTTACTAGCCTGGGTTTCCTACAAGACTTGAGGATAAATACTGTATTTCCAGAACCTAGTGGACTGGAGGTGCTCAACTAATGTTTGCTCAATGAATGAAAGTTGTGTGTCTGAAGTCTCAGAAGTAATACATGAAGGGGCTGAGTGACTCTAAAGCCCAGATTTCCCCCTCTGAGCCATTACAGATGATACAAGCTATGGGAATTCCTGCAAGGAACAGTCCCTATAGGTTGGAGTAGTCAGAGAAGGCTCCCTGGAGGAGGCGGAGTTGGAAGGACATTTGGAATTTGGAAAAATAGGTGAAAAGTGAACAGGCCAAGGCATGAAGGTGGGGTTCTACAAGGAGCATATTCCTCCGAGACTAGAGACCCCAGGGGACTCCAGGGGACTCCACCTCATTCCCTAAGCATTTCTAGCTTATGCATTGGCTGTCACCTTATATCTTATATCCCAATTACTGCTATGAAATTATTAAATTATTTAATTATTTTTCTCCAAAGTTTACAGGGAGATGCTAAAGGCTACATTGTTTTCCCATCTCTAGACCAGGGAGTGTGACATAATGTATTCTATTGTTAGATTTGTCCTTTTGGAAAGTCCCTTTTAATAATGAATGGGATATTTTTTCGGTTTTCGTGAAGAAATAAGATCCATTAATATCCATAATCTATTGCTAAGTGGAAAAAAAGCAGGACAAAACAGTGTCTCTAAATTTCATTTTTGTTAAAAATAACAGGGGGAAAAAAGAGGATAAGCACAAATATGTTTGCATGCATGTGTGAAATGTCCAGAAGGTTATATACTGAATTTAACAAGAGCTGGTTCTGGAAAAAGAGTGCAGTGGGATGTGGGATTTTCACCTTTACACAGTTTTGTGCTTTCATATTTTAATTTTTTTATTCTTTTATTCTATTTTGGGATGTGGGATTTTCACCTTTACACAGTTTTGTGCTTTCATATTTTAATTTTTTTATTCTATTATTTTTTTTTTTGGCAACTGGCCAGAACAGTGATCCAAACCCTTGACCTCAGTGTGATAAGACCACACTCTAACCAACTTTTGTCTTTTTAAACAATGATTATGTATTAAATTTACAATTGAAAAATAAGAACCCTTGGTGCGATTATAGGTAGCTTTTAGTTTATTTACGCTTTGTTCCTTCCACATTTTCTACTACAAACATCTACTACTTTCATAATCAGAAAATAAAAAACCCTTTCTGCTATAAATGTTATAGTTTTTTTGTTTGTTTTTGGCAGTTGGCCGGTACAGGATCTGAATCCATGACCTTGGTGTTGTAAGGCTGTGCTCTAACCAACTGAGCCAACCGATCAGCCCCTAAATGTTGATAAAAAGAAAAAAATATATATATTCTCAAGATGGCACAGTTTGTCATGTTGGGAGAGCAGGATATCTGGGGAAAGTACCAAAGATGTTCTAAACTCTGAGTCCCAAGAAATTAAGCACCCAGGCAAGTGGGGTGTAAACTAATTCAGTTCCAATTTGGCAAAACATCTTAACTGTAAGAGTGTTCATATCCTTTAACTTTGTAATCTCATCGTGGGGCTTTAGCTCAGGAAAATGCTTTTTTATTTATTTAGCAGCTGGCCGGTTCAGGGATCCAAATCTGTGACCTTGGTGTTACCAGCACCACGCTCTCCCAAGTGAGCTAATCATCAAGCTTCAAGGAAGTATTTAAAAACAAACAACAGCAATCCAGAAAGCTCTCTACATATAAAGATGCTTATTGTGGTTTTATATTTAATGGAGTAACCTGGGATCCACCTGAAAGTGGTGGACTATTATGAAGCCATTTCTAACAATAAACGTGACGGCTTTGTAGAAATGTGGGATTGTGTTTACAAAGTAATACTGGGTGAAGAAAAATAGAAAGCAATATTGCATTTACGTGGAGATTATGGTTTTATACATCTGTTATAATTAGAATTGATTATAAAGAAAGAGAGCGAGGATGAGAGAGAAAGAGGGAGACAGTGAGAGATGGGGGAAGAGAGTAGAAAAAAAGTGACTGTGTTAGGTTGATGGGATTATGGGATTTTTTGAAATGTCCTTAAAAGATATTGAAAGTTGCTTTGGTAGTAAATATGAACTACANTGGGATGTGGGATTTTCACCTTTACACAGTTTTGTGCTTTCATATTTTAATTTTTTTATTCTTTTATTCTATTTTTTTTTTTTTTGGCAACTGGCCAGAACAGTGATCCAAACCCTTGACCTCAGTGTGATAAGACCACACTCTAACCAACTTTTGTCTTTTTAAACAATGATTATGTATTAAATTTACAATTGAAAAATAAGACCCCTTGGTGCGATTATAGGTAGCTTTTAGTTTATTTACGCTTTGTTCCTTCCACATTTTCTACTACAAACATCTACTACTTTCATAATCAGAAAATAAAAAACCCTTTCTGCTATAAATGTTATAGTTTTTTTGTTTGTTTTTGGCAGTTGGCCGGTACAGGATCTGAATCCATGACCTTGGTGTTGTAAGGCTGTGCTCTAACCAACTGAGCCAACCGATCAGCCCCTAAATGTTGATAAAAAGAAAAAAATATATATATTCTCAAGATGGCACAGTTTGTCATGTTGGGAGAGCAGGATATCTGGGGAAAGTACCAAAGATGTTCTAAACTCTGAGTCCCAAGAAATTAAGCACCCAGGCAAGTGGGGTGTAAACTAATTCAGTTCCAATTTGGCAAAACATCTTAACTGTAAGAGTGTTCATATCCTTTAACTTTGTAATCTCATCGTGGGGCTTTAGCTCAGGAAAATGCTTTTTTATTTATTTAGCAGCTGGCCGGTTCAGGGATCCAAATCTGTGACCTTGGTGTTACCAGCACCACGCTCTCCCAAGTGAGCTAATCATCAAGCTTCAAGGAAGTATTTAAAAACAAACAACAGCAATCCAGAAAGCTCTCTACATATAAAGATGCTTATTGTGGTTTTATATTTAATGGAGTAACCTGGGATCCACCTGAAAGTGGTGGACTATTATGAAGCCATTTCTAACAATAAACGTGACCGCTTTGTAGAAATGTGGGATTGTGTTTACAAAGTAATACTGGGTGAAGAAAAATAGAAAGCAATATTGCATTTACGTGGAGATTATGGTTTTATACATCTGTTATAATTAGAATTGATTATAAAGAAAGAGAGCGAGGATGAGAGAGAAAGAGGGAGACAGTGAGAGATGGGGGAAGAGAGTAGAAAAAAAGTGACTGTGTTAGGTTGATGGGATTATGGGATTTTTTGAAATGTCCTTAAAAGATATTGAAAGTTGCTTTGGTAGTAAATATGAACTACAAACAGAGGCTCTGTGACTTTGGGCAAGTTACTTAACTTCTCTGAACCTCTGCTCCTCGGCAAAATAATGGTACCCACTTCATAGAGTTGTTTTGAAGATTAAATGAGATATCCATGTAAAATACTCAACAGAGTGCCCAATGCATAATAAACACCCAATAAATGTTAGCTATTTTAAATGTCATGGTTATTTTATCATTATCATCAAAGAAGGGAAATTTGCACATGCTCTAGGTGGGAGTATAAACCACTATAGCCTTTCCAAAAGGCAGTAGAGTAATAGATACAAATTTTTTAAGCACAAAAAACCTTTGTTTCAGGAATTTCGTGTCTCAAAATTCATCCTTAGCAAGTAATCTTAGTAAATAATCTGACAAATACACCAAGAGGTATAAACAAGAATATTTATATCAGAATTATTTATAACAGGGCCGGCTGGTTAGCTCAATTGGTTAGAGTACAACCTTGCAACACCAAGGTCACGGGTTTGGATGCCCAGCCAGATGCCAAAACAGAATTATTTATTATAGAAAAAGACTGGAAACAACCTAAGGATCCAGCAATGTTTAAGTAAATTATGAAACACAGATACAGTAGAATACTCTGGGGCCATTAAAAAGGATACAATATATCTTTATTTAATAATATAGACATGTACCTATATCATTACGTAGAAAGGAGGTAACAGAACAATATAATCTCACTTATATAAGAAAGTACATGCATGATTTAAAAGTCTAGAAGGAGAGATAACTAAGTGTTATCAAGGGCCATCCCCGCCAGGACTGTCACTTGCTCTTTTAATATATATAAATTTATCATCAGAAAAATCCATGATGGAGTGTGTGTGTGTGTGTGTGTGTGTGTGTGTGTGTGTGTGTGTTTAGACTAAAACAAGCCTCCTGGCTGGATAAAGAATTTCAAGATTGGAGACTGAAGACTGAGAAAATGTGGCAAAGTTGGCTTTTCACCAGTTTAGGAACCACTTAGCCCCAGGTCTGGAAGTCAGCAAGTGTGGTGAATTCTGCTTTGGAGAGAAATGATGGAGACTCGTGAAGGGCAGACCCTGGAAAAGGACATAGACTTGTAGAGCTTTCCTTAATTAATAATAAAAATAATAACCATGGTAGAGTGCTGAATACTCTGCATTGTCAGTTTTCTTTGATCCAGAGCCACAAGCTAGGAGCTATCACTGAGGAGATGGAGTGGTACTGGGAGAAAGAGCAGGAACTATAAGTTAAGGGTCTGAACCCCTAACCCCTTCCAGTTGTGAGGCTTGAACAAAGTAAAATCCATCAAGCTCCTAGCCCAGTGCCTGGCACAGAGCAGTCATCAAGGCACCCTGGCACCTCCTCTTCCAAGTGCACTCCAGGGGCCCGTGGGCTGCTGCTTTACTGTGGATGCATTAGCTGCACCGTTGTTGTGTCTATTCTCCTTCAAGTGCTCTTTGCTGCAGCCAAACTCACCATTTCCTTTCATCGTGGCCTTTCCACATTCATCACACTGTTCCCTCCACCTAGAACATCACTTCCCTTTGTTCTCAGCCTCCTCAGCCTTCCTGCTTCTCCCCATGTCCAACTCCTATTGGTTCTTGTATCAAATGCCACCTTCTGCCCAAAGATGCACCAATCCCTGGTGGACACTACTGCTCCTTCCTCGTGCTGCAGGACATACATCTGGTTTTATTTTGGGACACATCACGTTCTGCTTACACAAGGAGTCTCCATAGCTATGTGCCTTAGCTCTGGTCTAGACTGGGTGCTCTTTTGGGAAAAGTATATCTCATTCACCTGTGTTTCCTCTGTGCTGGCGCTGCATGCAGTAGGTGCTCAGTGAACCTTGGTGGATGAATGAGGGGGGGATGAATGAATGAGAGATGATGCTGTGGAATGATTGAATTCTGTCTCCCAAAGTTCATATATTAGAAGCTTAATTCCCACTATAACTCTTGAGGGTGGGAAATCCTATTGTGATAATTGAAAGGTTGTGCTTTGAAGAGGTGATTAGATTGAAGGGCCACGCCATAGGGAATGGTCATCATGGGCATGGTTCTGAAGGCTCTAAAAGAAGAGCACATGAAAGGTTAAACTCTCTCTCTCTGCTCCCCATTTTCTGCCATATGAGACCCCTGTATTGCTGTAAAGCTACCACCAAAAAAGACCCTCACCAGATATGCTCCCTGGACTTTGAATTTCCCAGCCTCTGAAACCATAAGCAATAAATTTCATTGTCTTATAAATTACCCAGTTCCAGGTATTTTGTTATAAGCAACAGAAACGGACTAATAGAGATTACAAGAGGGCAGGGCATGGATGGAGGGAGGGATGGGCACAGAGGTGAATGACTCCTCAGACCCTTTGGCAGTCCCAGCCTTGGCCTTGCTGGAAATGGTAGTGGGATTACAGCCAGCACTTTCCCAGGGTGAATGACCTCAGGGCTCTGCCTCCCCAGGTCCTACCCCCGTCATAAAACAGCAAGCACTTCCTCTTCAGAGCCGGGAGGGAGAAGTGGGGTGACCTAGGGGCTGAGCCCCAATAGCTGGTAGAGTTTATAATCTGGGACACCAGACCCCTCAGCACCAGCTGTTCTGTTCTCCTCATCCCCCTGCTCTCTGGCCTCCAGCTCCCCCAGCAGCATGGCCTTCACCGGCAAGTTTGAGGTTGAGAGTGAAAAGAACTATGATGAATTCGTGAAGCGCCTTGGTGAGTGAGCTCCTGAGTATGCCTTCCCTGGGGCTGGTTTGTCATAGCCAGCTCTGAGCCAGGAACCCGAACCCCTGGGTTAGAGTGGGACAGCACTCATTCATTCATTCACCCATTCATTCATTCACACATTTGTTGAGCAGCTACTCTGTCCTAGGCTCTGATGATAAGAACCATAAAACATTCTTTTACTTTAAAACACTTTTAGTATATTAGTATCTACATTTTACTGATGGAAATCTTGAGGCCCAGAGAAGCTGAGTAACTAGTCCAAGGTCACATAGCTAGTAGTTGGTGAAATAGAGACTTCATGTTTATTCATTCAAACATTTATTGAACACTCACCATATGCAAGGGCTATCCCAATGTTATTGATGGGGCACCTCAGTGCAACTTGCTCAAGTCAGTGGCAGAGGTCATCAGCACCTAGAACCCAATGATGAGTGGTATCACTACACTTTGCCTAAGGAGAGGTGACCAAGAAGTTAGCAAAGAGAGCAGGTTTGACAAGCCACTCTTTCACTCAGTCTTTCAACAAACACAGGCCTCTTACTGTGCTAGGCACTGTGGGGAGAGAGACCGACAATTTCACCCGTTCTCTCACTGCCTGACGTAACACTGGTCTGTTGTTAAGAACCAATGAGACCGTGGATTTGACAAGCCTGTGGAAATCTCAGTGCACTCTCTAAGGCTGAGGCAGTGCAATTGTCAAAATTCAGAGGACAGCCCCAGGGGACCTGTGCCCTGCCTCTTGGTGGCCACATCTTGTCTGTGCACTGGGCCAGAGCAGCCCTGAGAGCAGGGCCCTTGTGTCCTGGGGCGTTAGGGAGGCAAGGGCCTGTCTGAGTCAATTATCAGCAGTGACCCTAAGGAACAGTGACTTGGCTTCAACAAGTAGTGACCTACAACAGTCTAGTGCTGTGGAACTGGAAGAGAGGCCACCTCAGCTCTAGACCGCATTCTGCCATTAACCTCTGCTGAGATGCTGGGAAGACCCTTTCCCGCTCTGGGTCTTCGTTTATTTATCTGTAAAATAGAAGCATTAGAAGACACAATATTGAAAGTCCCATTCATTCTGTAACTTTTTAAGTTTAGCAAGTTTCTATTATATTTATATTACTACCAGAAGATCAGCTATGATGGACGAGCATCAACTACATTCTGGGAGCTTTACACAACACAATCGTGCTGAAGTTAATCCTTGCAGCAGTCCTGTGAAATGATCCTTTTTTTTAAAAAAAAAAAAATGACCCGTAAGGGGATCTTAACCCTTGACTTGGTGTTGTCAGCACCACGCTCTCTCAAGTGAGCCACGGGCTGGCCCTGAGATGATCCTTTTTATCCCCATTTTGTGGATAAAAACACTATAGATCAGATGGATAGTGACTTGCCCAAGCCACATGGCTCACCTGAAGGCTTGTACTATCTGTCTCAGGCACTGTGCTCTTACCCTGCAGGCTGGCCTGCCATGGGGGAGGAAAGTTTTTCTTCCAAATTACAGGGTCATAAGCAGCTCTTACATGGCCGTTCTTCTTGTCACCCGGCCCAGGGCTCTCCAGCGACATGATTGAAAAGGCCCGTAACTTCAAGACCATCACGGAGGTACAGCAGAGTGGGCAGGACTTCGTCTGGATCCAGCACTGCTCCGGGGGCAAAAACATAACCAACAAGTTCACCATTGGCAAGGAAAGCGAAATACAGACCTTGGAGGGGAAGAAGTTCAAGGTGAGAGGCTACTGGCCACACTCTGTTCTTCCCCAGCCTCTGGCCAACTTCTCATCTCAAACACAACCTCCCTGCTCCCCAAGCTGAAGCTTCTTTCTCTGGTTTAGCCTCCAGCATTTGGAGCTGGAGTTACTTGGCAATTTAACACTCCTGGTTTTTAACGGCCACCATCAGCAATGGACACAATACTGATAATAAAAATAGCTAATACTTGCTGAGCACTTAGTATAACCTAGCCACTTGCTGGATAGTTTAGACAACTTAATGAAGTTCATGTTATGAGGTCGCTACCATTAGTCTCCCCATTTTACAGATTGTGGGGGTGAGCTGCGGGATTGAATAGCTTGCCCCATCACACAACAGGGTCAGGCCTTCACATCCAGGCAAAACTGCTTTTTTATGCTGCCTCCCAGTGTAGCAGAGAGATACAGAGCCTGGGCCATGGCATCAGACTCAGCTGGATGTGCAGCCGTGATCTCCTGCTGGCAGCTGTGGGGCCTTGGGCAGTACATCTCACTTTCCTGAGCCTCAGATCTCTAGGATGCCAAATGGGACTAGGTACGGTCCTTAAATCCAAGAGCTGTGGTGAAGATTAAACATGATAACGCATGGAAGCACCTAGCATAGTGCCTGCCCCATAGCAAATGCTAGGGGGAAAAAACTAGTCATTTGTTTTTGTTTTAGAGGCTCAGGGGGGCCAAGTAATGTGCATAAGGCCCTGCAGCCAGAAAGTAGTCAGAGGACAGGGCTTTGAACCGCAGCTGTTTGCCTATGCTGTCGGACTCGTCCGGGTTTGCAATTGCAATCTTGGGTAGCAGAGAAGTGAAAGGCGGCTGTCTGTCCTCATCTATGCAGGCTAGTCCTTCAGACCTTCCACCCACTCTGGATCCCATCTGCAGACCCCAGCCATGACCAGGAGGGTACTTTGCTTTTCAGGTTACCAGGGTGGAGAATAAGTAGTCATAATATTCATATTCTGCCACTTGGTATTTTTATAAAATTTATGTCTTTCTGGATCAGCACATATTGATTGGCCTTATTCTTTTCAGTGGCTACACGGTATTCCAAAGTATGTAAATGCTATAATTTATGAAACTACCCCCTCGGTGATAGATACTTAGATTATTCACTGGTGGATAATCTGGGTTGGATGTTTCGGTTCACTGCTGCAAACAATGCTGCAATCAATAGCCTTGGACATTATATCATCCTAACAGTGATGATCATGACTAACTCTGTAGTTGACACTTACGAGTGCTCTCCACCTGCCAGGCCCTGTTCTAAGCACTTTACATTTATCGTTTAATCCTCCCAACAGCCCTACGAGCTAGGTACTGTTACCTCCATCTTAGAGATGAGGAAACTGAGGCACAGAGAGGTTACGAGACTTACTCGGGTTTATCTATATCTTTTCAAATATGTCACTGCATATCTACATATCATTGCAAATTCCTAGAGGAGGGTGCAGGCTACAGGAGGCCCTTCATCCCTGAGGGACTGGCCCGTGCCAGGGGCCTCCGATGACTCAGGCTCAATGTTCTGCTTCCCTTCCAGGCCAATGTGCAGATGGAGGGTGGGAAGTTGGTGGTGGACTTCCCCAACTATCACCAGACCTCGGAGAATGTGGGGGACAAACTGGTGGAGGTGAGTGTCCTGCTGGTTGCTGGTACCATCGGCCTCTGGGCAGCTGGCTTTCCCAGCACTTCCCGTGTGCCAGGCTCTGTGCTGAGCACTGGGTGCACGTGACCTTATTTGATCTTCACAATGACCCTGTTGGTGGGGAGTTTATCTCCATTTTATTGGGTGAGGAGACTGAGGCACTGGGAAGCTCGGGTACACAGCTTGGATGACAGAGCTGGGATTTGATGCTAGGCAGTGTGATTCCAGTGCCCATGCTCAGCCACCCAAGGGGCACTAGTCTGAAGCCTGTGGGACCCGTCCCAGAATGTAAACAAAGGAGGTGGTCTGGGTGGGCCTCTCAAGGTGCAGCCACCACACCACTCCATCTCCACAAGAGACTTCAGGCCCTTCCTACCAGTTCTTTTGATTTTTTAAGAGAAGCTGGAAATTTGCTCTTTTCTGTTAAATCCCTACACTATGAAATGCTGGCAAGTAATTTAAACAATTTTTAAGTGTGGGCAGGTCCAACACATGTATCCATGGACTGAGCCGTCCCACAGTGGAGGTGCTGCCCTGGGAGGCCTTCGTCCCACTCGTTTCTTCCCCTGGTCTCCAGGATCTCCTCAGGTAGAGGAAATGGATGTGAAGTTAAAGAGAAAAAGATATTTCACACTTCATTCCCCCATTGTGAGACTGTGAGCTGGGCCAGAGCCCCTCTGAAGTCCAGCATAAATCTAGGAGTCCCTCCCTCCTCCCCAAGGCTCTCCAGAAGGGAAGGAAGAGATGAGAGAGGTGGCTTTGCTACCTCCTCTCCTCCCCTTCTTTGAGATCTCTCTCTCTCTCTCGCTCTCTCTCTCTGTCTCTCTCTGTCTCTCTCTCTCTCATTTCCTTGTGCCTCCATCTCAAGCCTGGTTAGAGGAAAGGAGCACACTGCTTCTCTTAGTGAGTTCAGGCTGCTATAAAACTACCACAGACTGAGTGGTTTATACAACAAACATCTATTTCTCACCATTCTGGAGGCTGGAAGTCCAAGATCAGGGTGCCAGCACAGTCAGGGTCTGGTGAGGGCTCTTTTTCTGGTTTCCCCTCATGTGGAGAGAGAGATCATCTCTCTCACATCTCTTCTTCTTCTTCTTTTTTTTTTTTCCTTTTTGTCTTTTTTTTTCGTGACTGGCAACGGATCGCAACCCTCAGTGTCGCGCCCGTACTGGACCGGGACTGGCAACGGGATCGCAACCCTCGGTGTTGCCCCCGCACCTCGCTCAGCCAGTGAGCGGGAACCGGTCCGTATGTGGGATCCGAACCCTTGGCAGGAGCGCTGCCGCGCTTCCTAAGCGGCGCACTGTAGCGGTGCGCCACCGGGCCGGCCCTCACATCTCTTCTTCTAAGGGCACTTCTCCCATCATGAAGGCTCCACCCTCATGACTTAATTACTTTTGAAAGTTCCCATTTCCAAATACCATCACACTGGGGATTAGGGTTTCAGCATAGGAATCTGGGGGGACGCAAACATGCAGTCCCTCACATGGCCCAAGAGACTCAGTGCCCTCCCACTGTTCCCATTTTACAGAGAAGCCTTACAAGGCTCAGGGACAGCATGTGACGTGCCCAAGGCCACACAGCTAGTGTGTGGTAGAGGCAGATCTCATCAGCTGACTCCTAGACTAGGCCCTCTGCCTGTTCCTTCCAGGCCAGTGGGTCTTTTTTCTCCCCTTTATTTTTATTTTCTAAAGAATTTAGGAATAAATAGATGGACAGTGCTGAAAAAAGTATAAAAAGAACAAAAGTGACAATTCCTCATCTCCTGGGTGAAAATTGACCCCTTGGAGGATCTGATGAAAGCTTTGGCCAAGTAACAGTACATGAAACATCAGTGAGTGGGTTCTGACTCCTAGAAGCAAAGTTCCTCCAGCCTGTGCCGCATGCAGAGAGAACACAGGGCAGGAGAACCGGAAGCTTCCCGAGCTGAATAAACCTGTTCCTCAATTCCTAGAGGATCCTGACCCTGGAGCCTGTGTGGTGTGAGCAGTGCCCAGAGTTCAGGATCATCTCACACACGCTCACACACATGCAGGCACACACACATGTATGCATACGTGTGGACACAGGCATGCACACACGCAAGCACAATTGCGTAAGCCCAGGCAGAGAAAAGCTGTCTTGGCTGCAAATCTCCCATTTCTAGAGACCCAGCATCAGCCTGGACATCTCCCTCCTTCTCCACCAAGTAGGGGTGCACTTTGTGAGCATTCCTCCTCTCGCCTCCAGCCATCAGCACCCTGCCTGCTGTCGTCTCCTCCACGCCAGCCCCAGCCTCCTCCCTGCTCACATCCTGCCCGCATCCTCCATTCATCCCACGTGCAAATCACGCATCACTTCACACCGCTGCTCCTTGTTATGAATCAGGCCCAGACTCCTCCACCCCACCCGACCTTCAAAGGTCTGTACTGCCCCATCCTACAGGTACTCTCTGCCCAGCCCTTCTGGACCAGCCACTGATCCTGATCTGGACCCCTCCTCTCCCACTTCACTTTCTTGTGCTCATGTAGCTCCTTCTGCTCTTTCCTTTTCTCCTGTTTGCTTTTCCAAATCCAGCGTATTCTTCAGGATTCTGTGCAATGGCCCATGCCCTCTCTCCTTCCCCAATCAGAGTGGTTCCTTCCCTTCTCTGGGCTTTCTCTCGCACATCTCTCTGTTTGTCACCCACCTCTTCCCATGAGAACGCTGCTTTCCTCTGCTGGGTATCAGATTCATCTGATGACATGTGCACATCCAACGACAGCACCAGTTGATGGCAGGGAGCCCAGGGCCCCTGCACACTGTGTGTTTTCAGAGAGCAGCATCCCTTTGCCTGACTCTCCTGTTAAGCCTCAGGCTTCCCAAGGATAGGGTCTGTACCTTCCCATCACCAAGCACGTGGCAGGTGATCATGAACGCTGTGTGCTGTGGAGATTGAGTGCGGCCTCTCTACATTAGGAGGGTTACTTGATTTCTCCAAACTTCAGTTTTCTGGCCTGTGTAATGGGACAACCTCATAGAGTTGTTGGGAGGACTCTGGAACAAGACAAGGGAAGTGCTTGGCAAGAGAGAACTGGAACGAACAGAGAAGGGAGGTTAGCACGCCCAGGTCCCGTCTCCCCTCACAGCCATATAGCATTGTTACCACACTGAGTCTCAACAGTGATTTTTGGAACAAACTGGGAAACTAAGTCCCAGAGAAGTGGTGTAGCTGACTCCCATCTACTCAGGGATGGAATTGGAGGCTGGTCTCCCTTCAGCTATGACACTGGGGGTCGTGCACTGACTACTTCTGTTCTGGCTGCTTCTTTCAGATAGCTACCATTGGGGACATATCCTGTGAGCGCGTGAGCAAGAGACTGGCCTGAGCCACCAATAAAATACAAACTCACCAATAAACTGATATAGAATAAACAGCTCTTTGTTCTTCTTTTCGGGTGTCTTGGGGCAGCCTCTGGCTGGGTGAGAATGGGAAAGCCCCCAAGGATGGCCACAAGCACCAAATGTTGACCCCGATCCCCCTGTGGGATCTGTGTCATGACAGGAGACAAGGATGTGGACTGCAATGCTCCTGACCCCCGGGAGAGGCCAAAGCATGGTGGGAGCCTCTCCCC
The DNA here is from genome assembly GCF_000696425.1 of Galeopterus variegatus. Lineage (NCBI taxonomy): Eukaryota > Metazoa > Chordata > Mammalia > Dermoptera > Cynocephalidae > Galeopterus > Galeopterus variegatus. The sequence goes on along the minus strand of NW_007726226.1, from coordinate 700,760 downwards.
TCACTGCCACCCACCACTCTGCGGGTGGAGACACTATGTTGCTTCAAGCCTCCTTTAAAGAGACAAAGTCACTTGGGAGAGGTAACACATTAATTCTCAGATGGGCCATGGGGCAGGTGTATCAGGACTCGGCGTGGGGGAGAGTGGGAGCCACACCTCCAGGAAGGGCCCCGGCTGCCACCTGCAAGGTGGGATGGCTGCACCAGGACTTACCCAGGAAAGCCGCCTCAGCTTGGCCGTGGCTCCGCTGTTACTTGCTGTGGAGTTGTTTCGCTGGACCTTAGCCTACCCACTCGTACAAAGGGGGGCCAGGAGGACCAAAGGGGGCTGGGGGAAATGGTATCTGTGAGATGGCAAAGAAGCAATGAGGGTCATAGGAGGGACCAGGAGGGACTGGGATGTCCTGGTTCAGACGAGTAGGGACTGCTAGGGAGGGTGCATGGGAGGAACGATGAGAGGCTGCAGAAGGCTGGGAAAGGCAATCAGGAGCGTCACTCTGACCCCGGTAGGTGCCGGGAGCCCTCAGTTGAGAAGGATTCTGAGGCAGCATCCCAGTTTAGCAGGTGTCCCAAGTGACTGGAAACTGCCAGCTCAGGGCGTGGGAGTGGAGAAGGGTGGCAGCTTGCCTCCTGACCAGACAACTCCTCACCCGGAGCACTGAAAGGGCCTGTTTTCATCTTCCTGTCTCCTGGGGAGTGCTGACACATCTGGGTACAACCTTGACTTCTTTTTACCCAATATTTTTCTGTATGATAATTCACTTATTTTTACTACGATAGAAACTTTGTCACTTCCATATACGGAAAGCCAATATCATTTGCCATAAGTAGAATAAAACAATTTTAAAAGTCAAAGCTTGACTTCTAGCTAGGTTCTGTTGCCTGCCCAAAGCCCTGAGCCTGAGGCCTCCCTCTGTGAAAAGGTGAGAAAGGTAAAAGACACAATAGTATCAAACGGGAAACTTTCTCCTTGACTAATCAAAATTACTGAAAGACTACTGAAAAGAGAACATACTCACCCTCAGAGTTGAATTTCTAAGGCAGATAATACAAGTCCCACATACGGAAAACAAGAAATAAGGTTGCCCAGCACCTTGCACAGGGTCTGGCACACAGCAGGTGCTTAATAAGTGCTGCCTGACCTCAGGTCCCTTCAGGCCTGTGTCATCTGCAGTCTTTCACTCTTGGGGGCCAGCCTCGGCCTGGACAGATGCTACAGCCCAACTAACTTGCAGCCTTCCCCTTGCCTGCTCCCACCTTTTACTCTGAAACCTTGTTTATCTTTCCAAGAACAGCACACGGCCTCTCTCCCCACCCACCAAGCCAGGACCCCATGAAGTCCATCATTTCGCCAAGACTTATTGCTAATTAAGTGAACTAGGTAAGCATTAAATTAAACTAGCAGTGCTGCTGTTTCCCCTCCAGACTGAGTAATTACTTATAATGAGCTTGGATAATAAGTCTCTAAATAACATAGAGTTGGCCATAATTAGGCTGAAAAGTGAGAGAGAGAGAGAGAGAAGAGGAAGGAAGAGGTGCAGGGGGTGGTGGTGGGGGAAGGGGAAGGAAGGCAGGCGAGAGAGAGTGAGTTAGTTTTAACTCCTGTAATTAATTCAAGGACAAATCCAAATTGTTGGCAGGGGAGAAATCTTTAAGCCAGTGTTGTTATAGCTTCAAGGCTCGTGGAATATGGAATAGCAGAACCTCAGATCTCAATTAGTTTACCCTCTGTATTTCAGAGATACAGAAGATGAGGCTCAGAGAGGGGAAGAAATTCATCCAAGGTCACACAGCACAGTGAGTGAGTCTCTGAGAGTGATGTGTTGCTGGGCTTCACTCGCTGATAAAGGCTGCAGTTTCTGAGTCCAGTTTCAGAGGATAGATGGGTCAAGGTGTGCTAGAGTAAAGCATTCACCTTGCTGGCATCTTGGGAGGGAGACTTCTCAGCCAGAAGAGACAGTGGTTAAGAGCTTCGACTCTGAAGTCACGTTGCCAGGGTTTGAATCCCTGTTCTATCACTTAGTAGCTGTGTCACCTTGGAGTAAGTTCATCCATTTCTTTAATCCTCAGTTTCTTCATTTGTAAATGGGGATAGCAACTGCACTTACCCAATAGAGTTGCTAGAAGCTCACCCAATGTTAGCTGCCACCACCACCACCTCCAACATTCTCAAGTCAGTGTGTTTAAAGGGTTGGGACTGCCTCTGCCACTAACTTGTAAGTCACGTGGGGCAATCACCGGACCTCTCTGAGCCTCGTCTTGTCCATGTATAAAATGGATTGATAAAACCTTCCCTTCCTTGGTCACAGGGGAGTTACAAGGATAAAGGGTAAAAATCCACGCTAATGACTTCCAAAAAGTTAGAGGAACTTCATCATTTTGCTGTGCTGTTGAGGATGCTGTAGCGACTCCCCATTCCACAGACCTCAGAGCAAGTGCCCTCTACCCCAGGCTCTTCATGACATTCACCCTGACTCTTGGGAGTCACCTCTCTCACTCTGCCAGGGCAACCCTTCCCTTTCACCAAGCTCATCTGGTGAACTGGGGAGCTACCCAAAGCATCTTTAAAGACCACCACTAGGAATTAAAAAAAAGAACCAGAGGCTGGGATGGGAGGAGGGTGAGAGGGAGGAGAAGTGGAGGACTAATGGGTACAAAACTATGCTATCTACCCTAAGTGAATCATGGTGCAGCATATGCATGTATCGAGACAACCACACTGTACCCCACAAATATGTCCAAGTTAATGTTAAAACAAGATCACCACTAGGTGGCGCCGCACCACCCACTTGTTGTATCCAGGACTCAGTGTGTGTGTGGTGGGGGGAGCGGTGCAGGCTGTGATAAGGGCAGAAATATGCTGATTGGGCTTCGGTGTGGGTGTGTGTCACCTAGGGGTGACGTGGCATGGGGGGCCACATGGGCTCCTCAGTCAGGCTTATCTAAGTGTAAATTTAGTCCCACCACTCACCCTGGAGAGAACTTGGGCCTCCCTGAACCTCAGTATCCTCATCTGGACAACGATGGTAGCAGTACCAGCTCATGGTGGTGGTGTGAGGACGAAAGGGGGAGGGGAATATGACATCATGAGGAAAGTGCCTAATACAGGGTCTGCAACATGGTAAATGCTCACAGAAGAGCTGTGTGGGGCTCTTCTCGACAGTTCTCCTGGTGAGAATGGGCACACACAAGTTGGGGCTCTTAGAGTGGGAGAAGTGTCCAAGCCTGGCTGTGCATGAGCATCTCCTGGAGGATCTCCCATCCCAGACCTGAGAACCAAGCTCTTTAGGCAGGAAGGCCAGGGAGCTGCCACTGTAACCTGTTCCCAGCTAGGTCTGACCTTAGAGACCAGTCCAGTCCCCACCCTCCCATTTTACAGATGGAAAAACTGAGCCATAGAAAAGAGAAATGACTTGCTCAAGTCCACACAGCTGGGGAGCAGCAGAGGGCCTGACTGCCTGTACAGCCTGCCTGTTGTGTCTCTGGTAAGGGTAGGGGCCTGAGACACCACTCAGCTGGCCCAGGAGAAGCCTGACCACTTGAATTCTTCCTTTAAAACTAGTGCTGGGTTGGAGGGAGGTTAAGTTCAGAGGCTCGCCTGAACCCCCAAAGAAGCGAGGACCCCATTCATTTACAGTATTCCTTGTAGACCTCACTGTTGAATAATACCATATATTCCATGCTTCTTACCATAAGCCTGAAGCGTAGACCAGGCTGATAGCCTTCCCACCTTACAGACGAGGAGACAGATGTTCAGGGTGGAAAGAGAGCTATTCTCAAGGTCATCCAGCTGAGAGCAGACAAACTCAGACCCTCCACCCCTCAGGCCTAGTGTTCTTGTCTACACACCAGAAGTTGCAAGTGTCCAGCCCAAGAAACACTCTAACCTACAAATGTTTTATTGGCTTTCTATTGTGCTAAAATGTTTTAAGTTTCATTCTGAAAATTCGTAAAAATTAGATTTCCTAGAAAGTGCAGATTTCCAGTTTCTCTGGAAACCTAAAGATTTGGCAACCTGGTACTTACATCTCTGAAAGGTAACAATTGGTTGGAGCTGAGTAGAACCATATCCTCTGGAAGGATACCGGCTTTATAACTCAGCACAGTCCGCATCACTTCAGGCTGTCTCGGTCATCCAGCTGGATTCACTCACATGTCACCTGCCTGATCCTGCTGGGCATTTGAACTTGAGACACCTACCAAATGCTATGCTGCCTTTCTGCAGAAATTCATGTGCTGAGAGTCGTTTCTGAGCAACAGTAGGCCTGTTGCTAATGAGGGCTGGCAAGAGTCCTTTCGAAGCACCTGGCACTTTCTAAGCACTTGGAATGCCCAGCAAGGAGGGGGACAGCTCTCTAAGCTGTTCAACCAGCCCAGTGGTGCCCGGAGCTGGTCTGAGAGAACCCCTGCCATTCAGTAAATCAGGAGTGGGAATGCCGGGCAACTCTTTTCTTTTATTCTTTCATGGCAGGGTCTTCCCTACCAGGTGAGCGGGCCGGCCAGCTGGAGCAGCCTGGAGACTCACCCACTCATTCCAAAGCTCTGAGTTAGGCAGTACAGGGCAGCGGGGCATTTCCAGACTGCCTGGGTTTGAACTGTGGCTCTTTCCTTCACTACTGCTGTCCTTAGGCCGATAACCTCTCTGTGCCCTCATTTTCTGATCTGTAAAATACAGCTAATAATAGTTCCTACTCTGTAGGGTTAATAGGATAATAATAAGAAAAAATATAAGCAAGTGCCTGATATAAGTAAGTGCTCAATAAACGCCAGCTGCTATGACTATTGTCACCATCACCAGCAGCCATATTCCATTGGGAGGAGGTGGTTTAGGGCACAGCCATTAAACCAAGTAAACAAATTAATAAGATCACTTCAGATGGTTTTAATACTGTGGAGAAGATAAGCGGGGGTAACAAGAGCGTGACTAGGGTTATTACAGAGAGCTCTTTGGGAGGCAGCAGGTGAACTGAGACCTAAGGCAGGGTTTCTCACCCTCAGCACTACTGTCATTTGAGGCTGGATCGTTCTTTGTCGTGGGGGGCTATCCTGTGCATTGTAGCATGTCAGCAGGATCCTTGACCTCTACCCAGTAGATACCAGGAGCATTATTCCCCCCCAAGTCATGACAACCAAATGTCTCCAAACATTGCCAAATGTCCCCTGGGGGGCAAAAATGACCCCAGTTGAGAGTCAGTGATAAAAAGGGTGAGCAGCCAGTCCCACAAGCAAAACGGGGCAAGGCATTCCAGGTAAGAGGACAAATAGCTTTGGAGATGTGGACTTTGAACCCTGAAGCGCATGAAGAACTGGAACCCTGACCCTAACTCTAATCCAGGCATTTACAATATTAGCCTGGAAAAAAGCAGGTTGTCCTTGGAAAAGGAGTCTGGGTGTCCTCACCCTTCACAAATCTTGGTTTAAGAAATTTTATAGAACAAACAAACAAAAAATACTAAAGATAGAACACAGTGAAGGTTTAGAACTCAGATGGTTCAGAAATTCAGACTGGGATGCGGTTTCCTTACTCTCTCCTTTGAGCTTGGGAACCAGATCCTGTACATTTAATTCTTTGTTGGATCTTAAAAAAAAATCGTGTACCTGAATCACTAGGAAGCTGCTAAAAACGCTGATTTCTGGGCCCTACCCCTCTTGCTCAGTTCTGAGGACCTCTAGATGTCAGCCCTGGGAAGGACTTTAAGGCCATCTCTGTGTTGTTTTATTTTTGGCTGGCCAGTGTGGAGATCCGAACCCTTGACTTTGGTGTTAGCAGCACTGTGCTCTAACCAAGTGGATCCCTCTGGTTGAAGGCATGGGGCTAGGGTCTCTGTGGCTCAGCCTCCCCCTCGAGCTGAAAACCACCCATGAACTCAACTGGTAACAGATGGGAAGCCCAAAGAGGGAGGAATTTGCCCAGAGTGAAGTGGGTGCCCTTGGTAAACCCAAGGCTTTGCCTTGTCTCTGAACCTCAACATCTAGAGGATCCTGCCTCATCAAGCCATGCACACAGCAGATGGTGAGTACTGTCCCTGTCCCCAACTGCCAACAGACACGGTTCCCAAATACTCTCCTGGGTCTGGCCTGCAGCCTCGTGCCCTGAGCACATCTCCCCATCCCTCCCACCCTAAATGAAGGCATTTGTGCTCAGCAAATACCTCTCAGCCCCACTATGACACCAGCTCTCTGGAGTGGTTCTCAGGCTGGAACTTGGTGGGCAGAAGCAGGACAGAGGTCCTGAGTGGGACCCCCTTTCAGCAAAGAGTAGGAATCTCATATTTTCCACAATAGCTGATGTTATATAAGAGTATTCTGTCAATCCTACCTTACACATATTTTAATATTTTAACATTCCCGAAATAAGAATGCAACATATAATCAATGGTATCTTAAGCACTGTGTCATGGCTTAGTTGGCAGGGTTTTTTTTTCTTTTAATTCTTATTGGTACATAAAATAATGGTGCATCTTATGTTTGAAGAAATATTTATCTCTTTTTTGGAAGTACTGGCCTTGATAAGCATTGTTTAATCCTTATGAGAACCCTATGGGGCAAGTGCCATTATCGCCCCATTTAACAGCAGAGAAGGTTGAGGCTCTCAGAGGTTGGGTCAACTGCCTCCCAACAGCTAGTGAGTGGTTGTTACAGTTAATTGTATATGTCAGCTAGGCTACAGTGCCCACTTGTTTGATCAAACACTAGATATTGCTATGCAGGTAATTTTTAGATGTGATTAACATTTACCATGGGTTAACTTTAAGAGAAGCAGATTACCCTCCATAATGTAGGTGGGCCCATCCTATAGTTAAAGACCTTAAGAGCAAAGATGGGAGGAATTTTGCTTCATGCCTGAGTTCCCAGCTTGCCTGCCTGCCCTACAAATTTTGGATTTGCCAGCCCCTACGAGCACATGAGCCAATTCCTTAAAATAAATCTCTCTCTCTCTATCCGATTGGTTTGTTTCTCTGGAGAACCCTGACTGCTGCAGTGCTAGAGCTGGGACATCCGGCCCTGCACATTCCTCTGCTCAGCCTGTGTTCCCTGGAGGCCCAGATCCAACCAGCAGGCAGGACCCAGCTCCAAAGGACCCAGTCTTGCTGCTGCTAACCCCCAATAACCCCCACCTCCCCAACATGAGGAGACACCCACAGTGGCTGATCTGGGAGGGAAAGCCAAGGAAGAGAACCCAGAGACCAAGAGCAGGTGATGTGTTTATTGCGGGATGCCTTTTTCTCAGGGCTGGGCTGGTGGTGAGGCTCTACTGAGGGGGTGGCCTATGAGGCCCCAGCCCCAGAATAGACAGATACAATAATTTGTAATACAAGCCAGTCGCACATAAATAGAAGGAAGTTGGTAAAGGAAAAAGAGAAAAACAAACAAACATGGAGTTTCCTGTGCAGACAGAGTGGCAGTGCTTTATCCATATCCAGTCTCTCTTCTTCTTCTGTGTCCACGTGGAGACTTTCATCTGCTCTGAAAAGCTTCATCTCCCCCGCATCCAACTCAGCAGCATGCAGCCATAGCTTCCTAGACTGCAAATGAGTCCAGAAAACCAAGATGGGTTCTTCTTAAAAAACAAACAAAAACTGCTTCTGTGGTCCTCTGCACCTCCCCTTTCTGATGGGTAAACAGTGTGTCCCCCAACCCTCAACCAACCAAAAGCACATGCTGAGCACAAGCTGCGAGTCAGAATAAAAACATATTGCACACGGTGACAAGAGTCTTCCTGAGGTCCCTCTCGCTGCAGATCCCCAAATACTGGCTTTCATTCAACCAAAAGCTTGCCTACTGATGGTGTCATGTACCCACGTACCTCCCCACTCTCCAAATCTGGGCGGCATTAAGCAAATATTCCACATTATTATCCTTTGCCATTAGCCAAACTCAAAGCTGAGACTGGGTTTAACCTCATGCACACTAAGCATGTGTTGGGGGGTGGAGGGGATTGTCTGTTTCAAACCTTTGTCTTCCTTTCAACGATCTCCCCCCCCCCCCCCCGCCCCCGGTGATTACCTAAGTATTACAGGTGAACACAACATCCAAGACATGGAATCTTCTGGAATCAAAAGCCTAGAAAGTGGCTCTCCCTAACCACATGCTTTTTTTTTTTTTCCTTTTTGTCTTTTTTACTGACCAGCAACGGGATCGCAACCCGCGGTGTCGCGCCCGCACCGTGCTCAGCCAGTGAGCGGGAACCGGTCTCCACATGGGATCCGAACCCTCAGCGGGAGGGCCGCCGCACTCCCAAGCGATGCACTCTCCAGTGTGCCACCGGGCCGGCCCCTAACCACACGCTTTTGAAAAGGGAGCTCTGTTATTACCCGTGGGTCCATCCAAGTTGGGTTAAAACATACAGCCACCACGTGGGACAGGCAGTGTGGCAATTAAATTTTTTTTTTTTCTAAGGAGTTTTCAAGTATCACAAAATCCCTGATACGGTATGTAAACAAGACACCTTACTGAACAGAAAGCTAGATCACTTCTCGAAGCAGCAGCACGTGAAATATCTAAAAGACCGAGAACGGTTTTAGGTTCACTAACGAAGGCAAGACAGCCGCCCACTGTGCCTCAAGGCAGGCTCAGGCATAAACACACACACAGGCCCTCTGTATGGAGCAGGGAAAGAAAAGCACCCGATACGGCATCTTCTGGGCGTCCTGAAAACACGCCAGGCTGCCCTTTCTCTTTCAGTGGTGTAGCTGCCATCGGCAAAAAGGAAAGAAGTCTTTGATGCTAAAAACCGGACATGCTTGTGGATGACGGGTCTGAGTCCAGTCCTCAGTCTCCTGGACTCTTACCAAGTCTTTCTTGATTCGCTGGGTCCCTGCTTGAGGGAGGGCCACTGAGCCATCCCTTTATATACCCAGCCACATGCAGAAAACGTTTTTCAGAGGAATGCTCTCAGGTGAGGTATGTCATTGAAAGTTTTGCTCTGGGTCACTTTTATTTAAGAAGAGCATGAACCCTCTATGTTCAAGGGCAACGAGGCTCTTTGGGGATGGCCTCCCAGTTGCTTCTCTTGGCCGAGCTCCCCTCTTCAATGTCCTCTTCCTCTGCAGGGTCTCCAAGGCTTCCCCAAGTGGCCCAAAGGTGGCCTATCTGTCAAAACAGCTTGTGGGGAACATGTGGGTACCACTGAAGTAGCTGCTTCCATAGGTGGTGGCCAGGCAGTGCCTGGGCTCAGCTGCAATGGCCATCTGCATGCTAAGGGACGCAGGGATGGGCACAGGACACATGTCCAAGGTCTGGAGAGTAGGGTACGGGGAGTGGAGGGATGAGCCCGTGCCCCCTGAGAGCAGGCTCCCCGAGCGGTGGACCTGCAGAGAGTCCCGATAGGCCAAACATAGGTCCTGCACAGGGGTCTGGAACTGGGCCAGGGTTGTCGTTGGCTGGCTGAGGCTGGGGTAGGTGGGTGGCTGAAACAGCACTTGGGTGGGGGCTGGGGGCGTCCCGGGCACCATCGCCAAGGCCTGGCTCTTGACTGTGACAGCGTCCTTGAGGACATTGTCATATGCTCTGAAAGGAAAAGACCTGGGTGAGACTTGGAGGTCAAAGGCCACCAGACACCTATGCGCACTTCTACCTGCCTCGCTAAGTGGGGTCCAGACAGATGCACGTGCTCTGTCACTGCTGGGCCTTGCCAGTCTGCAGCATGGTCCCAGCAGTTCACCGACTAGACTCGGGCCTCAGATCTTAGCTTGGGTCTGCTTCCTTTTCTTCTGAATTCTCAAGACAAGGCTGGCTGTCTCTGCAGCCCCTGCAGTGCCCATTCTCGGCTGTCAACATCCACATGATTATTTCTGATTACTGCCTGGCTGCAGGGAGGATCCCATCTGCTCCTGCTAACCACTGTCCTCCCAGCACCTGGCACTGTGATTGCTCCTGGTGCCTGATGAGCACAATCTGTGCCTTCCTTCCAGGCACTGCTGGGCCAGCTCTATCCCCAGCTGAGTCACTCCTTAGCTAGCAAATACCAGGCAAATTTTGTCCCTGGGGTCTAGTTTTCTCCATCTCAAAGGGACAGTAGAACAGTGTTTTTTGCCATCTCTAAAAAAGCTTCCCATAAAGCTTTTTGGGAAAACAAAACAATTAGAGGCTTACGTAAGAGAGGGAGAGTGGAGGGTACACCAGATCTGAGGAGACATCTCAGAGCGACAGCCATCGGTGGCAGGGGGGGCCGGGAGGTGGGGACACCCACAGCACTCAGACCAGGCCATGTTCTCTGGCTCTGGGGACCTTCTAAAAAGCACACATTTTAAAACAAGGCCTAGGGAGCAGGGCTGAGATCTCAGAGGACTAAGACAAAGGCAGCCACCAGCCAAGCTTCCAACACCAGGAAGCAGAGAGGGGGCTCTGCAGGGACCTACGTGCTTTGGCTTTGACCACCCTTGTTCCACTGGTCACTCAAGCCAGCATCCAGGATGTGCTGCCACCTGTCGGGTAGGAGAAGAACTGGACCAGGTGTAGCCACGGAGGTGCTGTCCTGTCCCATCTGCCTTCCTCCCTGCAGTCACTATGAAGCTCTATTGCCTCCAACACCCAGTTTTCTGGTGTTGAGTCCATGATGCCTTGAAGCATCTTCTCTGATAGACCAAGTGCTTTCTCCCCATGATTCCCAGATCCTTGTAAGGAGGCTTTGGCCTCTTATGTGAAGCCACCTGGGCTTAGCTGGCTTAGGGGTTAGCTTTGTGGTCACATCTGAGAAAAGTAGCTTATAATTAGAGTCCCTCAATGTGATTATCCATAAGACCACACGGGAACTAAGATCAAAGAGCCCAGATATTTGCAAGGAGGTGCACACAGCATCTCCTCTCCCTTGTTTCCTGACCTTAAAAATGCAAACCCAGGGTGGGCCCATGGCTCACTTGGGAGAGTGTGGTGCTGATAACACCAAGGCCATGGGTTCGGATCCACATATAGGGATGGCCGGTTGGCTCACTTGGAGAACGTGGTGCTGGCAACACCCAGTCAAGGATTAAGATCTCCTTACCAGTCATCCTTCAAAAAAAAAAAAAATGCAAACCCAAAGCTACCACAAATAGGAAGAGCTGACTCCCCAAACCCCACTTCTATCAGGAGTCCCCATGGCCCACTTTACACGAGACACTACAACACCCAGATGCAGGAAATCACCCGTGATCCGAGGTTGGCCTCCAGGGCAAGTAGAACCTCAATATTTCAGAAACAGAATTCAGAAGAACTTACACCAGCAGGATTTCGATACATGTGCTGAGATGCTCCAGGGAGTAGTTTGAGATCCTCTGTAGGTCTCTGGTCCAGTAGGGAGAAAGCTGCAGGCAAATCCTGGAGGCCCCAATACAGGCTGCAGCAACCACGGAAGGCTGGAATTTGTAGAATACATGATCTGAAAGACAGTCACAGAGGGAGTTGGCATCAAAGAGCCTCCCTGTGGAGTCCCATGCCTGCCCTGAGAACTGGTGCACAAATGAATCGATTCAAAGGCTGTGAATTGCTGCCCTAACATTAGGATGAAAAATTAGAAATGGTGAAGTTCCAAAAATGAATCTTAGACACCTTGGCTCTTAGACTGAGATTTCTGATATCAGCCTAGATCAGTGATTTTCAGATTATTGTCCATGGTTCCCAGGAGGCTGCAAGAGGCTTGCTGATGGGCTAAAAACAGAACCACAAAACATTTGTCGTTTCTTTGGCTATTAGGGATGAATGACATACCATTTCAAAGGCTTCTGTTTTAGGGTATGACCAAAGGCTACTTATTAATTGTAATAACGCCTGGCCCACTCAATGGACAATCAATGAAAACCTGTTGAATGAATGAATGGCTACAAGAGTTTGATATTCATCACTAAAATGGGCACTTTATTTAGGTTTAGTGAGAAATCTTAATGTCCTACTAAGATACCTGGCAACATGGCAAAGCTGGTACTATTTATGTGCAAAGGCAAATAGCTGAAATTCCCAGTTTTCATGAATGACACTTGGTTTTCAGTGCATTATGATGTTGTCTTAATTGTTCATGATTTTCAATTACGGCAACATGGCAAAGCTGGTACTATTTATGTGCAAAGGCAAATAGCTGAAATTCCCAGTTTTTGTGAATGACACTTGGTTTTCAGTGCATTATGATGTTGTCTTAATTGTTCATGATTTTCAATTACGAAATTCAACTCTTGCCTTTTAAAGTAAAGTCATCCCTTCGAATCTGTGGGGGATTGGTTTCAGGACGCATCATGGATGCTGAAGTTCCTTATATAAAATGGCATAGTATTTGCACATAACCTATGAACATCCTCCATATACTTTAAATCATGTCTAGGCTACTTACAATATCTAATAAATGTAGATAGCTGTTATACTGTGTTGTTTTTTATTTGTATTATTTTTTATTATTGTACTGTTATTTTATTTTATTTTTCTGAATATTTTTGATCCGAGGTTGGGTGAATTTGCAGTTGGTTGAATTTGCGGTTGGTTGAATTCACGAATACGGAAATCACAGATAAGGAATCCATGGATACGGAGGACTGACTGTATCAATCAGTCAGAGTGGCATTATGGTTACAGGCACAGTCATGGAATCATAATCCCCAGGTCAAATCCTAGCAATGACCATGGGTAAGTTATTTCACCTCTTGAGCATCAATTTTCTCATAGGTAAAAAGGGAATAATTGAAATGATTTTTGTGTGGGTCGTCGTGAGGTTCAAATGAGATAATGTATGAAAAGCAAGATGCCTGGCACACATCGAGTGCTCAGTTAATGTTTGATGTCACAGTCATCGATGTTGCTACTCATGACCATTTGGCTTGTGATGGGTTATCGGGTGTTTGTACCAGCAGTACTTCCGACCTACTTTTTTACCTAACACAGAAATTTTAAGACACTGGGAAGAGCGGGTTTCAAGTAAGAGTCCCCAAACAGGGTAACTTTTATTGCTGAAGCAGATGTAAACTTAACTCCCTGCCCCCATCCTATCTGTATGATGACAGATCTTCAGGAATGACCTGCCTGCGAATCTGTGCTATTTAAATCATTTATGATGTTCCAGGTTACTGTAAGAAAAATTACCAGGTGATCTGTAAGTTTGTAGGGTACTTGCTGTATATAAGCTGCTGTTTCTCTTTTACATGTTATTAGTAACACAGTGGGCGAATCCTTGCCCCTGCTTTGCTTATCATCTGCAAAGTGGGAGTGATTTGGTGCGTGGGTCCCAGTTAACAGAGAGGGTCCTCTCTGGATGGACATGCCCCTCAGAGCCACCTGATCCCAGCCCCTGTGTGGTGGGGAAGGGGCGAGAGGTCCTGACATCAGGCTGCAGCCATCTCTGCTACCCTCACCTTGCAGGGTGACCTCTAGGAAGTAATGGGCATACTCCTTGAGACACTCTTTGGTCTTGCGGGGGCAGGTGGTGGGCCAGGTGTGGCAGTGGTGGTCCTTCTGGCTGACGGAGGCCAAGAGGTAGTAGTCCAGGAAGTGGGCGGGTGTGGGCAGGCAGAGATTCCAGCTGAAGGACTCCAGGAGCAGCAGCTCCGTGTTCAGAAGTTCCTTCTTGGTGAGGGTGAAGTTCTGGCTGCTCAGGATCCTTGTGCTGTTTATCTGCTCCAACTTGGGTACATGGTCTTCCCTATCCTCGAACTTACCTATGGGAAGGAAGGGAAGCAGAGGAAGACACTTGTCTGCACCCAGGAAGCTAAAAGCCAACCTTACAGATCCTGGACAGTGCTGGCAGAGAGAACAGAAAGCAGAAAGGCTGGAATGCAGGGGGAAAAGAGCACACATTCCTCATCTGTCAAAGCTGTGCTCACATCCCCAAGCCATCACTTCCAGCTGTGTGAGCATGGCCAGCTGTCTCAACCTCTCTGTGGCTCAGCTTCCTCATCTGTAAAACGGAACGTGTCTTTCATAAGGCTCTTGTTAGATTCAATCAGAAACTGCACACCAAAGGCTCAGACCAGCATCTGGAACACAGGTGGTGCTGGATGGCAGTCAGCAAGAGAGTCAGGATCTGGGTAACAAGATCCCTCCACCTCCATCTGGCTCTCCCCACCCAACCTCCAGGCCATGTCACAATGACTGTGCAAATCTGACCCTGTCACTGCAGATGTGGAAAACCCTTCAATGACTCCCCACTATCCTCAGTATTGAGTTCAAACCCTATAAATGGGGGTCTTAGTCTGGCTTCCCTGAGAAACAGTTTGCTTGGATGGTGAGTTCAGGAAAGATAAGTAAATAGGGAAAGAAAACAGGAAAGGGAAGAAAGCCCAAAGGGCACATGGGAAATCAGAATTATGGACAACTGGAACTGAATCCTACTGAGGAATTTTGAGAAACAATATAAAACACAGGCCTTGCGGTACCCCACCCAAGGGTCAAGGAACAGAGGCACTGACATGTCAGCCCCTGGAAGTCATCAGTGTGGACTGCTCCCAGGGGACAAAGGGGGTTCCTAATGTACTGGGAGTCAAGGTCCAGGGGCTGTGGGGGTTCATGACAGCCTCCACTGTATGAGGCTCTGCAAGGTGGGAGCCTCTTCAGTTTCAATGCTCTTCTCTCTGGGGGAACCCACCCTACATCTGTTGTTGGCCCCCATCACTGGCAGTTTTTTGGAAGCACTATGCTCTCCCTTCCTACAAGCCTTCGTCTACACAGCCACCTGCCTGGAACACCCTTCCCCATCCCCTCTTCATAGCCAAACTTGACGTGACCTTCACCTTCCCTGACCATCCCACCCTACATCTGTTGTTGGCCCCCATCACTGGCAGTTTTTTGGAAGCACTATGCTCTCCTTTCCTACAAGCCTTCGTCTACACAGCCACCTGCCCGGAACACCCTTCCCCATCCCCTCTTCATAGCCAAACTTGACGTGACCTTCACCTTCCCTGACCATAGTCCCCATGCAGTAGTGCACGGCTCCCATATCAGGTGGCAAGCCCCTCAGGGGCCTGGCCTCAGTCTGGTCACCTGTGGCCTCCAAGCCCAGCCTCACGGGCACGGAGCTGCTGCTGAGCAAAGGTCAGAAGAGGCAGTGGGGCAGCCCGGCCGACCTCAAAGCATGCATTGGTGCCAATGACGGGAACGACAAACACAGCGTTCACACACCTGCTCACACCTGCAGTGCCTCTGCCTGGTTCTCATCAGCCTCTCGAGCTTTTTAGGAGAGATGAGGAAATAAGCAGCACAGGCTGCTCTCCAGTGGATACAACACATTCCGGAGCAAGGCCTCCAAAGATGTCACTGCAAAATGAAACACCGAATCTGGGCAGGCTAGGGTCTCTGTCTTCTCAGTGAGCCCGGCTGCAGCCCAGTAAGACAGCATGACAGGAAGCTCTGGTCTTGGATGGGGAGGAGTTGAGCTGGTGGAAGTGAACACAGTGCAGGGTGGAGACGCCTGCCAACCATGTCCTAAACTGCTTATAGAGCCCTCCACCTCCTTCCAGAGCACAATCTGTCAGCCTAAAATGGTGCTGCCTCCAAAGTACACACCTCTTGTCTTGCGCACATGGGCAACTCCAGCAGGTGAACACAAGGTCACAGCTGCCCAAGGGGAAAGAGCCTTTTGTATGGCTGGAAATACTGGGGGTGAGGCCCGCTGGCCTGTGCAGACTTACGCTCCACTCCCACCCCAGCACAGGATCCAGCCAGAAGAAATACTGACCCTTCCCCACCTTATCTTGTGTCCTTAGTTCAGAGCCACTAGACATCATCAAGGCACTTTTCATACTCAGATTACTTGTTTAATATCAAGTATTACTATGAATGGCTGGCACCTGATTTGAAGCCCCATGATGACAGGAACCAGGTCCGAACCGTTCTCTGCTGTGCCACCAGTTCCCAGCACAGTGCCTGGCACATGGTAGGCACCCAATGAATATCTGTTTAATGAATGAATTAATTAATTCTACTATCTCTGGATAGTAGAATTTTAGGCCATTTGGATTTTTTTCTGATAATCTTGTATTCCCTAATTTTTCTCCAATGATCAGGTATTCTTCGTGCAATGTAAAAAGGAAGAAAAAAAATATATATATATATAGTGTGTGTGTGTATGCAAAGTTGCCCAGGTTTCCCTGAACCTTGTGCTGAACCGAGCCAACCTTGTGGTATGCACTCAGTAGATACGAGCTCTCCTATCTTCCCTGGAGCAGAAGGTGACACGGTGAAAGACACAGCCCCTGCAGAGACATGCACCGTACTGGGGGTGGTACTAAGACCCTTGCAGGGCATTGCTGGCAGCCAGCAATCAATTACCACCCGCAGATGTTCTCCAGCAGATTAGTTTCCTCCTCCCCTCCCTGCTTTTCAAATCTTTCACAGCTCTGCTACCAGACCCGAGGGAATTATCCTCCAACAGAAGGGGCCTCGCATTACTGAGGAATCAGACCTCACCTGCCCCCACTGTTCTCCACACTGGGGAAGCCTCCTGGGGGCCCACCACATTGCAGGCCAGAACCAGGAGGAGCCGCATCTGAATCCTCTGGATTCAGTTTGCTCTGGGCCGAACAGTACGAGAGACTCCACAGGCTGTCTATTTGTTTACGACCTAGGAATGTGCCCTCTGGGAAGATGCAANGAGACTCCACAGGCTGTCTATTTGTTTACGACCTAGGAATGTGCCCTCTGGGAAGATGCAAAGGTCATGCAGAAAGGAAAAAGCTTCGCAAGTGCCCAGCACACAGAAATGGGCTGTGCTTCATGCTGGCCAAAAACCAGAGCCTCACTGCATTCTTTCCAGGCTGGTTCCTAAAGGATCCCCAGAGGCTCAGAGACAAAGCTAATCAGAGGACTCAGCTTCTACACGCATAAAGGACTTGGGAGCCCTGCTCTTGACTGCTAGTCAGGCTGACCCCAGCGGAACGACTATTCTACAGCACAATACATTTCACAGCCAGAAAAGATTTTATGAGTTTCCTGGTGTTGCACATGCCCGGCAGACATTTCCTCCCTTCCTCCCGTGACTGTGAGCAGGCCAGCCCCTTGTCCTTAATGCTGCCACCACCAAGCACCGTTACTCAGCTGCTTCCTCCTTATCGACAAACTGCACAGATAACAGATGCCTGGAAGTCTCCAGGAGGGTCTCCTGGGAGAGGCTGGGGACAGAAGTATGAGTCCTTCCATGTCAGACAATAGCCACAGACTCTCCTCGACTCCTTTGACACACTTTTTATTTTGAAAATTTTCAAGTCCACACACACACAAAAGAATGGAACAATAAACACACACGACCCTTCTCCCAGATTCACCAGTTGCTGACGCTGAGCCGCATCTGCTGTCTGCGTGCACGTTATGTATACAGTAGTCCCCCTTATCAGTAGTTTCACTTTCTACAGTTTCAGTTACCTGTGGCCCCAAAATAGGTGAGTACAGTACAATAAGATATTTTGAGAAAGAGAGAGACCACATTCACATAACTTTTATTATAGCATATTGTTATAACTGTTCTATTTCATTATTAGTTATTATTGCTAATTTCTTCCTGTGCCTAATTTAGAAGAAATTAAACTTTATCACAGGTATGTAGCATAGGAAAAAAACAGCATGTATAGGGTCCTGTACTATATGAGGTTTCAGACATCCACTGGGGGACCTAGAACTTATCTCCCGTGGATAAGGCGGGACTACTGTATTGGTTTTGCTGGACCAATTCTAGTGAAGTTGCAGAGTGCCATGCCAGCCCCGAACTCTTCAGCATCTATTCCTGATGTCATTTTCCTACAAATCATAATGCTACTAGCAATTCTAAGACATTAATGCGATAACATTTTCTAATATTCAGTCCATAGTTGACTTTCTCCGGGGGTCCCAAAAATGCCTTTTATAACCTTCATTATTTTTGGATCTAGGATCCAAACCAGGTTCACACACAGAGCCTATCTCTTACTCCCGTTTTTTGGTTTGTTTCTCATGACATTGACTTTACAGAAGACTCCAGGCCAGTTGTCTTGGAACATGTCCCACATTCTGGATTTGCCTGATTGTTTCCTCATGATTAGATACAGGTCAAATGATTTGGGCAAGAGAACAACAGGGTGATGTTCTGTTCTTCCTTCCAGATCACATCAGGAGTAGCATACAACATCAGTTTCTCCCAGCAGCAGTGATGCTGTTTGATTGCTTGATCAAGGTGCTGACACCAGAACTCTCCATTTTAAAGGTACTACTTTCCCTATGAAATGAATAAGTCATCTGTGAGGTGATACCTTGAGACTGTGAATATCCTGTTTCTCAACAACCTTAACTCAATGGCTTGGCGCCCATCAATGGTCCTTTCTGAATAAATTATTACATGGGGGGTTGAAAAAGTTCAAAAATCCTATCATTCCATCTACATTTTTCTTTTTTGATATTCACATTGTCCCAAATTTGAACAGCAGGAGCTCTATCAACATACTTCCAAGGTGAAAAAACATGCTAAACTTCTTGAAGAACTTACTCTGACTCTCGAAGGCCAGGCACACGCTGTGTGCCTGCAGTGTTGGTGGGATGGTGCAGCCTGTAAGTAACACCTCTTAGAAGCCCTTTACATGCCTGGCTGGCTGGTTCCTAACCCCACTCCCGGGGTTGGTGCAAGTCACAGTTAGTGGACTGATGACCATGAGTCCAGCCAAGTGGCCTAAACTCTTAAGCACAGGCTAGGCCGCAACGGTAAGACACTGTTCATCCAGCTTCAGCAGGGATGCTCACGGGTTGGCATTTCTTTTGTTTTAAATGGCATTTTTTTTTTACTGTGGTAAAATACACATAACACAAAAGTTACCATTTTAACCGTGTTTAACTATACAGTTCAGCAGCATTAAGTACATTCACACTATTGTGCGACCATCAACACTATCCACCTCCAGAGCTCATTTCATATTGCAAAACTGAAACTCTGTACTCATTAAACAATAACCCCCCTTCAACCTCTCCCCGCCCCTGGTGACCACCATTCTGCGTTCTGCCCCATGAATGTGATGACTCTGAACACTGGCTTATCTTCCCCCACCTACTGTTCTGGCAATCAAGTCTCAAGGCAGACCAAAGAGTGTCCCTGACTCTTCCGAATTAGGGCCAAGAGAAGCAATATTTTTAATTGCTCTAAAAAAAGCTCCCTTTATTTTGGAAAATTTTAAACCCTTCCAGAAAAGAGAGAGAAAATGTTACAATGAACCCCTGTGAATACAATATCCAACTCCGACAATCACTGACATTTACATTGCCTTTAAAAAAATTGTGAAACAAGAAGGTAAACAGCACAGAACAAGGTTCTATAAAAATCAGTGTTGTCCCTGTTCCAGCTGCCCAGACCCAGCGCTGCCCACTCTTGATTCGACAGGCTGCTTTATGTACTGTGCCCAGTTAGTCCCGCAACAGTCCTTCATGCCTGGCAAGGTGCCCATTTACAGAATCACTCAGGGTCACCTACTGCCATTCAGTGCCAAACCTAGGCTCAGAGACAAGGCCAAAGTTTCCTGGCTAAGAAGAACCAGATTTTAAAGAAACAGCTAGCTACTTTTCTTCCTTAAAGAAATGCAATGATTTTAAAAACAGGCAAAGCTACTCTTCTCCAAGAATGGCCACTCTCCTATTTTAAAATCTTTTCCTCCCTCTGTTTATCCAAGAATAAGAACTAATATTTGATCAGGAATTGAGACCCTGCGGTTCCCCCACACCTTCCAGCAGCCCCCTGCCCTACCTTGTGCGGTGCTGATGATAAAGGAGGGATGGGGGAGGTGGGTCAGACAGATAAAGAGCTGCCCCAATGGTGTCCTGGACTGGCCCAGAGGGGCATGACATCTTTCCAGGCGAATGTGGGAAGTGCTAGCAGTAGAGGTGGGAGGGACCCAAGAGGAAAGAGAAAGCTCTGGTTGAAAGGGCTTTTCCCCAGTGTGCAGTCCTTGCTGGGGAGAGGGAGGCCAGTGTCCCCAGAGTGGAAGTGCCAGGAGGAGCCAGTCTCAATAGAGACCTTTCTGATGCTAATTCTGTTTCTTCATGATCCTTCCTCTGGAGGAGAGAGAAGTGGCCCCAGGAGGGGCAGAACTCCACCAGCTTTACTTATGGTCATAGAGCCAGTGACCAGAGAGAGCCAGGAATCTGGGAGAGGTCCCGACTGGGAAAAGGCCAGAATGTCCATCCCAAGGGCTCGAGGTCAGGCTCAGGTGCAGGTCCCAGTTTTCCATCCTCATTCCCCTCATAATTTGTGTGATCTTGGGCAATCACTTGGAAACCCACACCTCACAGGGGTGGTAGGGAGGGCTCAAAAAGATATGGCAGGTAACATTACAGGCACAGGCCCTCCAAAAATGGTAGCAGCTGCTGCTGTATTATTTATTGAACACGCTATTTACTCTTTGCACTCCAGACCTGGGATCTTCTAAAGTCCTATTAGTTAGGAGCAGATGAACTGCTAGAGTGGTGGGCCATGCCATAAGACATTTTCTTTCAGGTTCTGCAAAAGGGTGGAAATAAGTCCAACTAAAGGCTCCCTAGACCCTCACCTGATCTGACTGGCAGGCTGTGCTAGATGCCTAGAGTGTACACTAAATCTGCTCCAGCCTCCTTCCCCAGGGAAATGACCTTGAACTCTGACCTTCCCACCGCTGGTTTCAAGGCTCCCAGCCAGGGAGGGAGGCAGAGGGGAGTGTTGGGTCCAAGGCCTTTCCCAGGTGCCCCTCCTCCCCAGGGGTGGGACTTTTCCCAGGTCACCCAGCTGGTTAGCAAGAGGCAGGGAATCCACACACCAGGATGTGAGCTCTGGGAGGGCAGGGGGCTTCAACATTTGGCTCTGCTGTATCCCAGCCTGATTCATGGGAGGAATCAAAACATGCTGGCATCCCTTGCTCCACGCCTCGCTTTACTACGGGGGGAGAGGGAGCTCCATGTTTCCCACGTGGAAACAAGCTCAGAAAGGATAAGTGAGATGCCCCAATCACCCAGCTGGTAAAGGATAAAGCAAAATTAAAAGGGTGGCTGTCTGCTCCAGGAGGGTAGGGACCACATCTGTGCTGCAGAACACTACAGATCCCATTTGCTTATTAGCACAGTATCTGGCATAAAGTCAATACTCAATAACAGCTTTTGTTTTTTCAATGAATGAATAAATGGTTCTAAAGTCCAGAGATTTCTATACCACAAGCAGGAAACCTCATCTATAGTCACAAGGCCCGCTGCTATCTGGCATAAAGTCAATACTCAATAACAGCTTTTGTTTTTTCAATGAATGAATAAATGGTTCCAAAGTCCAGAGATTTCTATACCACAAGCAGGAAACCTCATCTATAGTCACAAGGCCCGCTGCAATGCCACAGTCTCCATAATGAGTGTACCTATCTGGGTGGAGGAATTCCCATGGATGTGGGTGTCAGGCTAGCCACAGTGTCTCCCCGTCTAACCAGCCTGTTCTCTGCAAATACTCTTTTCTTCAGTCTCCCCTCTGCTTATATTATTCAACAATTTAATTCCAGAGCCTTTCCACTAAAGATGTGTATGATCAGCAGGACTTATTTAAGTCAAAGGAGTGAATCTCTAACAGGATACTTTCTGTAATAAAGTTGGCCCCCATCCCCACCTATTTTTTTNGTGAATCTCTAACAGGATACTTTCTGTAATAAAGTTGGCCCCCATCCCCACCTATTTTTTTTAAAAAACTCTTTGACTTTTTGTAATTATTAGAGACAAGAAGGGCGCTTACTACTCTTCTCCAAAGAAGTCACTCATACATCCAGCAGACAAGTGTCTTTCTAAACCCCCAGGGGAGACAGATTTTGAGCAATTTGATGGTGAAGCCGAGAAACTGCTCCAAGGACAACATCCTGGGAAAAGGCTGCTCTCCCTCTGTAATGCAGCGCAGTGGGCAGAGTGCACAGGCAGCCACTTACGACCCTGGGGGCTGGGGCGCGTCTCAACTCTTAGGCCTGTGCTTCCTCATCTGTGGAATGGAAATAAGAGCAGGAGACAGGACCGTGGTGAGGATGACGTGGAGGCTCAGTGGGCTCAGAACGGCGCTCTTTATACACCTGTGCTAATGCAGCACCAACCCCATAATCACAGTCACAGACTCAGTGACTGGTTTCTGGATGGAATTTGGTGTGAGGGAGAGAGAAAGCCAGGGAGAAAGGAAAAAACCCTCCCTCTACAAGACAGTGCCCCAGTGGTCTTTAGGGACGAAAGGAGGCTGAAGGCCATTAGGGTTGGAAAATGGGAAGCATTCACCTCCCGCTCTGCCCTTAAGGACCTGCTGCAGCTGCACCCGAGATCTCTGGCCCCTCTAGGGATCCTGAGGTTGGGAAACATCCTGGGGAAACAAGCCTCCAATATCAGCCATACCCGGGCTTCAAAGGCCCGCTGTGTAGACCCGGTGTGAAGGTGGACCTGGGAACCTGCCTGGCTGGGCTCCCTTCCTCCCTAAGGACACAAAGGAAAAGCCCCCTTCCTCTCTCCTTCCTGTTTCGTTCATGGCCACATTTCCAGTCTCTGGCACAGAGAAGGCCTGGATAAATAATGAATGAATAAACGAGTGGATAGATGAAAGGATGAAAGTAAGGACATTTCTTTTCTTTTTTTTTTTTTTTTTTATATCTTTTGTCTTTTTCCGTGTCCGGCAACGGATCGCAACCCTCAGTGTTGCCCCCGTACCGGACCGGGGACCGGCAACGGGATCGCAACCCTCGGTGTCGCTCCCGCGCCTCGCTCAGCCAGTGAGCGGGAACCGGTCTGTATGTGGGATCTGAACCCTCGGGCGGGAGCGCCACCGCGCTTCCCAAGTGGCGCACTATCCAGTGCGCCACCGGGCCGGCCCAGTAAGGACATTTCTGATGTGCTGAATCAATTCCTGAGTCCAATTTTGGAAACAGAGACTAGAGATGAGGTTGTGGGTGGTTGTTTTCTTCAGGAGGAAATTGTGAAATGCCTCCCAGCTCAGAGGTGGCACTTGGCCAGCTGGGTCACACACGCTTCCCTTCCTGCTGCGAGGACTTCCCTGTCTCTGGATGGAGAAACTTGGTGCGATGACTTCACATGGTGGTCTCAGCAAGTCCCTGGTTCCTCTGTGCTCTGCTTTACAAGTGACCCAAATAACTTCACTGACTGTCTGAAAGCAGGACCTTAGTGGAGGGGGGGCATCTGTCATGTACAGGGCTGGCATCTGGGGCCAGGGTCAAGCATGCGGCTCATGCATTGGAATGGTGTTCTCTCCCATCACGAAGGGTTTGGTGTCAGTTCTTTGCAGAATGCTCATTCCCAACTCACCAGGGGCTGGCTCTGGACCAGGTCTGGTGGGGCTGCTGGCTGCAGGGCCGAAGGCGTGGACATCAGGGGTCTGGATCTTTGTTCCAACCTCTGCTGGGAGCAGGGAGAAGGAAGAGGAGAGGCAACCCTGGTCACTGCTTACCAGGGTAGGAGGGTGGCCACTTCCAGACCAGGTCCCAAGGGCCAATGTTTTCATTCAGACATTCAGATCACCTAAAATGCGGCTCTGCCGGCTCAGAGCACAAAAAGCCCAGGAGCCTCCCAGCAATCTCTCCATGTGCTGTCCTGAGGCTTCCTGGAATAGCCAAGGAAGGAAGTGATAGGGGTAGGACAAAAGCTGCTTCTGTGTCCTGGCTGACAGCCACTGAGTCATCCCTGAATCATCTACCTGGCTCCCCGTCCTAGACATATCCCTTCCTAGCTGTGTGCTTTTAGGCAAACTATCTAACTAACTGGACCTCGGTTTCTTCCTCTGTTAACCGGAGCAAATAATACTGCCTATCTCACAGGGCTGTTTTGAGGATTAAATGAATAAATATGTGTAAATAATTCAGAACACTGCGTGGCATATGAACACACAATAAATATTAGCTATTCCATTATCACTGAGACTAGGATTTACCCTCTACTCCCAAATTCTGATTACAGAAAAAAATGTAGTGAGATTACAAGTGATTTCTATTTTATTCTTTATGTTTTTTTCCTATCTCCTAATTTTCTACAAGGAACACATACCACTCTCCCGCTGAATAAAAACATTTGAAACTCCATAGAAGGCAGGACACTGCCAATGGGAACCTGGAAACCCAAACTGGCAGAGTAGCTGCCAGAGGTTCCAGAGCGTGTCTCTGCTCCAGTCCAAGAATATCTCAGCATGAACCTGCTTTACCAGTGCTCACAAGTCAGGAGACGTCAGACTTTCCTAGAAGAGTCCCAGAAACCCCACCACATCGGTGACAAAGAAGA
>NW_007726226.1:672559-675888 GCF_000696425.1 Galeopterus variegatus | reverse complement strand
AGACTTTTCCTGTCTAGACACCTAAATGCTTGTCATTAAAATAAAGACTTAGGAAGCAGGGAGAAGCAACACATGCTCCTTGAAGACAATCTCAAAAGTCCAGGCAAACATACCAAACATGAAAAGAATCTCTAATCTCTCCACTCAGGGATGTAACAGGCTGGCATATTTTCTTGGAGTCTGAAACTGGTTTCGAAACCAACCCAAGCCACCCCGCTGGTCCTATAACAACCAACCATACTGGCTAGGTAGGTGAGGGGTGCCCAGTGAAAGGCGGGCTGCTGCGACCAGGGGTCACTCCCCAGTGCCAGTGGAATCTCAGGGCAAGGAAGAGCTGTAATGAATAAGGACTCTGGATTTCCTCCCTCGTGGACTTCGCCATCAACAGGGGAATGGGTATGATGCAATTCCGGCCATAACAGGTGCACAAGGTGCTATAGGACACAAATATTCACAGCACTCGATAAAAAGAATATAAAAACGAACACCTAGCACTCAGCAGCAAAACTTCAGGTAGTGTGAAGAGCAGGAGGGCTGCCTGATGTCAATGTCCTGGTAATCGTCCTGCTAACTGTGCAAGCCATGCTGTTCTCCTCACAGCAAGGACACTTGGATTGTCTTAGAAGGGTGACTGGCTGTTATTGGCCTCTGCCCAGAGACCTGCTGGTAGTGCCGGGCTTGAAAGCTGCTTCTTTAGGAGATGCCTCCAGATCATAAGCACCTTGAAGATGGGAGCATGATCTGTTTTGTGCCTCACTGTCACCCCAACTCTTAGCACAGGCCTAGTGCACAGCAGGTACATACGTGTGAATTGAATCATCTTCAGCAACAGGGACTGGAGACATTACTTCCACTCACCATGGTCTCCCCAGGGTCGACAGTGTCTCTGATATAGCAGAGGTCCATTAAATGTCTTTTGAATGACTTACCTGCGTGGGGTCAGGGGATCCCGAACACTGCACATTCAATGAACTCATGCAGCTTGAGATCCCCCATCTCCCCAAACAAAACCACTGAGAGCCCAGAACCCCAGGCCCTGGACAAACATGTCTGGGCGCTAGACTTGCTAAGGCAAATTATACAATTTAAGAGTTTCCAGCCCAGCCAGCTGTCTGACAAGCACTTCACACAAAATCCCTCCCCCGAAATAGCTCTAAGCCTGCCAGTCTGCAGGGATGGGAACAGGAAATGGAAAATCACCATGTCCTCCTCGGCTCACTGTG
This sequence comes from Galeopterus variegatus, assembly GCF_000696425.1. NCBI lineage: Eukaryota > Metazoa > Chordata > Mammalia > Dermoptera > Cynocephalidae > Galeopterus > Galeopterus variegatus. Next base: position 674,665 of record NW_007726226.1, on the reverse strand, counting down.
CTGTAACATTCAAGACCCGTGCCTGGATTTGCTGAGTATGACCCTCATGTGACACACCACCCTTCCCAGTCTGCCTGGTGCTGTGTGGCTACAACCCAAATGCCACTGTTTAGAGGATGCACCATTGACGTGGTAGCAGCTTTTAGAGGAAAAAAACACAACTGTTACATTAAGTGTACACATCAAATATAATACTATCCTGATTCCTAAAATGTTAAAACATTTCCAAATGCTCTCCATGTCAGGGAGGAAATACAGTGTTCCTCCCAGCCACTCTTGCATGACAAGCAAGGAGCTATTAAATGATCTGCACAGGGGTTGCCATGTTTCCTTGCAGATATCAATAAATCTCATGCTTTACATCCACCACCTACAGTTAGAGCCCCAGAGGCATCTCAAGCATCCTCAACTTTGGGGAGAGATGATGTGCATAATGTCCCCAGGCAGGAAGCAGCTCATTAGTTCATCCCTGTCTACCAGGAGGGATTAAAACTGCTTTAGAGTTTCTGAAATCTCCAAGGGGCAATCCCATCCCACTCCCTGCCTTGCTGTCAAGGAAGTTGCTTTCCAGAAGCAACAGCTGCCGAGTATTCAAAGCAGGAGCGGTGAATTGGGGAGGGGAAGGGGCTAGTGGGGAAGGCATATGAGGCAGTGAAGGTGGTTTACTGAAAGACAGCCCTCTCCTAGAATTTCCTGAAGCTTGGAGAGCAAGCACCCAGCAGGCAATAGCTTTTATTGGTATTGGCCTGTGAGATGAGGCTATTGATTCCTGGTTTAAGGAGCCCTGCAAGCAATGATCTGGGAACCAATCCTTGTCTGTGCATCCTGGACAGGGCCAGGTAGAAACGTGGAATGCAAACGTACCCCCAGCTGGGAGCACAGAAAGACAATCACGAGTGGCCACTGGTGAGGAACCAGGATGGAGAGGAGGCACTGCTTGCTTTTTGATAGTTAATTGTTTAGGTGGAGAAGAGAGGTTCCAGTTCCAAAGGTTCCCACAAATTAAGTTCGATTTCAGAAAAAAGGGATCTTGTCGGCTGTTGGCTGAGTTAAAACCTCTGCAAGGCAATTTAGCACTATCTATCAAACATCTTAAATGCACACACCCTTTGACCAAAACAATTCCACCTCTGGGAATTTATCTATGGACAGACTCACATAAGTGTGCAAAGATACAGGAAAAAGGACGGTGGATGTCATATTGTTTATAGCAGTGAAAAAAAACGAATGGCAACGTAATGTCCATCAATAGAGGAATTGTTAAATGACAGTGTTTATAACATTGAGGACTATTTAGTCAATAAAAAGAGAAGTAAATCCACACAGGCTGATGGGGAAAGATCTTCTGTTATGTAACGTGAAGAAAGCAACTTTAGTATTAACCCACTTGTGAAAATATACACAGTCAATTCTTGTTATTTCTTTCTTTTTTTTTTTCAGAGATGACCTGTATGGGGATCTTAACCCTTGACTTGGTGTTGTAAGCACCACGCTCTCCCAAGGGAGCCAAGGGCCAGCCCTCAACTCTTGTTATTTCTACAAAGTCACCTTGAACACTGAATTAGTGAATCCTGAACCATTGCTCCTGGAGGAAGACAGAGGGTTAGGTTCCTGCAAGCCTCTGATCGCAACATTTCATCGACTGATTAATACATGACCCTGTTTTGTATATTTCTGTTTAATATATTGTTGATTCATAAACACTGAACTCACAGCCAACAGCACTATAATTCATGCCTGAACAAAGCTTATCGATACACATATTTTCTCTACAAGGCACATCACATCCTTCTGGAGCTTAGAAACACTTGACAGTACTTCAGCACTATGTTTGGGGGTCATTTTAAACAGTGAAATTGCACCCCCCCTCCAAAAAAAAAGCACAAAAATGAGGAAAACATGGCACTAAGAACACAAAAAGGACACCTGTTTACAGCTGAAACAAGAAAGCAGAGAGTTTCACCATTTAATCTCAGCTGGGAACACACGTATAGAGCCACTCATATTTTTCACTGTTCTGTGCTTGTGCATGAATGACTGAAAAAGTGCCATCTTTGATTTGGGGTTTAGAAAAAATGTTTAGTGAACAGGCAAATTCACAAGTAT
>NW_007726226.1:650688-672271 GCF_000696425.1 Galeopterus variegatus | reverse complement strand
GAAGGAAGGAAGGAAGGAAGGAAGGAAGATACACTAGATCAATTTTCAAAGAAGACACAAGAAAATGTTCCCAGAAGTCAGCATAGGAGAGTGAGATGGGAAACAGATTTTTATTTTATTCTTTGATTATCACTTTACAAGTGAGTATACCATTTCTAACTTAAAGAATCTTCAGGAGGAGATGGGCCTTTCTACAGGTAAGCTCAGCACAGCATGACGGACTCACTGTGGACTAAGGGACACTGCCCTGCAGGATCAGTGCCCAGAGTGGGGTCCTTTCCTGGCAGAAAGGCCCAGTGACCACCCTCCTGGCTGACACTTCTCTCTCTTGAGGAGGAAGATGGGCGCAGAGAGGAAGGCCTGCACTGGACTGAACTTCACCTATGAAAACCAAAAAGTCAGAACTTTACCCCAAGAAACAGATAATCTGCTCCCCTCACCTTCCACTGCTTTTCATGCACAAGAGCAGCCAGACAGGGGCAGGACGTGGCTCACAGTCCAGAGGAAAGCAACTCGGGAGTAAGAAACTTTGTTTTCCCAGGGAGGGGGTGGGGGTCTGGAAGTGACAATGAAAGAAAACAGAAGTCTGCAAAGAGAAAGTATGGTGCAATTGGGATTGGTGGGGTGGGCAGGGAATGGAAAAGGGAGGAAGAGAAGGAATCTCACAATTTCGTTTACTGGTTATATGGGTGTTATCTATGATGCATCTCCTTGCCCTGCCCCCTAGGCATGGCAAATAGATTTACTTTCCTAATTATGAAAACACATAAGTACATCTGGGTCTGGAAGAACACACACCAAATTGTGGGAACAGGACTGTGCATATGGGGGGAAACTAATTTTCACAGTAGGTGCTTCTATATCTTTCAGATTTTTTACAATAAAAACATATCTCACATTTCTTGTATCAAAATAATGTACAAAAAGGCCACTCCTGCCTTTCTGGCTTTCTCTGACATCCTCCCTCCTTTCTCAGGCTTGTCCATGCCCCGTGGCTAAAGACTCAGCAGTCCAGTCACCTCTGAGCAGCAACCACCAGGCAAAAGCAAAACTCCAAGATTTCTCAAAAAGTTCAACGTGGAATTACCATATGACCCACACTTCAATTCCTTTATATAAAATAACTGAAAAAAGATGTTCTAATAAACGTGGTACCCAAATGTCGCTATTCACAATGGGCAAAAGGTGAAAATGACCCTACTATCCACCCACAGATGGCTGGATAAACAAGTTGTGGTATTTGCAGTGGAATATTACTCAGCCATAAAAAAGGAAGGAAGTGCTGATAAATGCTGCAACATGGATGAACCTTGAAAACATCATGTGAAGTGAAAGAAGCCAGACACAAAAGGTCACATCTTACACGATCCCTTTTATAATATGGAAGAGCCCGAATTCAAATCCATACAGACAGAAAGCAGATTAGTGGTTGCCAGGGCTAGGAATAGAAAGGGATAGAACGTGACTGCTTACTGAGTACAAAGGTTCCTTCTAGGGTGAAAAATGTTCTGGAACTAGATAGAGTGATGGCTGCACAACAGTGTGAATGCCACTGAATCGTACACTTTAAAATGGTTAAAATGGTGAATTTTATGTTAGGGTATGAATTTTATCTTAATTCAAATTTTAAAAAAAGCAAAACCCCAAGCTGAGTGACCTTGGGCAAGTGACTTGGCCTCTCTGTACCTACAAAATGGACAGATGACAGCACAGTCACCTGGCTGGTCGTGAGGATTCTGTGTGATGTGTGCGAAGTGCCTGGCACAGGGCTGGGTACTGAGAAAGAGGCGGTAAGTACCGAAGGAAGCCGCGGTGCTGACGATTATTATTGTGCGCTGTCAAAGTCAACTCACCCAGCAGTTGCGAGTTTCTTTTTTTTTAAAGATGACCGGTAAGGGGATCCTAACCCTTGGCTTGGTGTTGTCAGCACCACGCTCAGCCAGTGAGCGAACTGGCCATCCCTATATGGGATCCGAACCCGGGGCCTTGGTGTTATCAGCACCGCACTCTCCCGAGTGAGCCACGGGCCGGCCCAGTTGTGAGTTTCCATGTCGTCAAATCATCCTTTTAATTAACTAACAAGAGCAACACAGATAGTTAGGAAAGGGGTGATGTATGAGATGAAAGATTAAAGAAGAAAGTACTATTATACTCATATTTGTAGTATATTTATATCTATACTATATTTGGAGTATTACGATTCTTTCTTGTTGTTAAGGTAGGAGACGCAGACAATAAAATCAGTCACAGACAGACAAAGGGCGGCTTTGCCACATGTCCATGGTAGAATGACCTAAAAGCTCTGGCTTCTTCTGCCTCCTTTCGTAGGCCTGCAGACATGGGCTTTTGACTGACCTGTTTTATGGGGGCAGAAGGGATTGTATACAGGTGAGAAGGTCCCATCTATGCCCTTATTTGGAAGCAGTTTTAAAACCCCGAGAACTGACAGGTGGGAGCAAGAACCCTAGCTCTTCTTATCTCAAAATAATTCGGTACCAAATTAGCAGAATTCCAAACTTCCTAAGGCCAGGTGACTGCCGCTGTGGTTGACAGTCGGCCTGGGGAGAGGGAAGGGAAGAATGAATAGGATTGTAGGCTGTCATGGAAACTTTTCTTTGCTTGGGCTTCTGGAGCATATGGCAGGTGTCCTGAAAAATCCGTTCCTGCTGCCTGAGGCTAGCTGCTGCTCTCAGATGTGTGGGTGGGGGCGTCTGCCTCTCTGTCTGAAAGGCACCCTCCCTCCGCCTGGCGACAGCAGCACAAAGGAGACTCCAGTGTGTGCCTCCTGTCCCCAGCTCCCCAGACAGACGCTGGGGGGAGAGCCTCTATGGCCCCATGGAAATAAAAGTCCCCTGCCCCCAGCAGACCTCGATGCAGCTCACAGATCACAGACAGCAGCAAGCCAAAGACCATGGTGCAGATCTCTCCTGCACCACATCTCACAAGCCCCGCATCTCTTCCCAAGGTGAGAGGGAGATGTGCATTGCGAGGGACTCTGAAGTAGTCAATAGGCTGGACTCCCAGCAAGACTGGCGCCCACGTGTAACAAAGGAAATTCAGCTGGCCCGAGGTAGAGAAAAATCACAAACGGTGGAGTTGTAGACATAAAGCAGCCAAAGGGATCACAAACAACAGTAGGTACAAGGTGCCAGGGTGGTAAACAAGATGGAATTTTGAAAACTCTAAATTTAGTTTGTGCTTCTCCAACTGGGTGATGGTGCCTACGGGGTTTACAGAAGTGAGCCAGGAGTAGACAAAGCCACAGGAGAACGTGGGCACAGTCTTTCTGCAGCAGCACGCACTCAGGACTGGGGGAGGGGAGGGACCTGCATAACAAAACAGGACAACAGCATGTGGTGGGGGAAATATATAAAACCTGATTGAATTTTTTTTTTTTTTTTTTTTTAAGGATCCGAACCCAGGGCCTTGGTGTTATCAGCACCGCACTCTACCGAGTGAGCCACGGGCCGGCCCAAAACCTGATTGAATTTTAAGGATAAAATACTAGATGACAAAAAAATGTCCTGACTGCAGCTGGCCACCTTGAGCCTGAGGCCTTAGGGGCATTTCACTCCTCCACTGGAAGGGCAACCTGGGGGAGTGCAGAAGCCCAGTTCGAAAGGAGCCCTTAGCTCTACTGATTTCATTTATTCTACAAATATTTTCTTGACCTCTTACTACGTGCCAAGCTCCTTTCCCTTCCCGAAACTCACTGTCTAGTGGGGGTGATAGGTGTTAATTCAAAGTACATGATGCTGTGGGTCTGTATGTCAGGGAGACCCCACCTGCCCAGGGCAGTGGGGAAAGGTTCTCACAGGGATGTGGGGCCCGAGTGGGCAGGCAGAAGCAGTCCAGGCAGAGGGACAGCCTGTGCAAAGTTCTGTGACAGTGTGGCTGGAACCCAGGAGTGAGGAGGAGAAAGGCATGAGGCCAGAGAGGCAGGAACCTGAAGGCTGGTCTTTATCCTAAGACAGCTGGTAAACCGTGGGCGGTTGTAAGAGGCGGGGTGGCATGGCAGAGCTGTGTTTTAAGCTCAGCCGAGCAGCAGCACATTATACAGTAATATAGTTATCCCTACCAAGGCAGACAGACAGATGGTCAAAGCTATGCTGCGTTTTTAGTGAGGCCTCTTTGGAAGGTGCAAACCCCACAAGGACTGTGCTGAGGCCTGGTGACTACTAATGGGTACTGCGTAAGTCCAAATCGAGCAGTCACATTCCTAAACACCTCAGAGAACAGTGGCTGCTGGGGTTCTCTTCCCAGCACATTCAGAGCCGTCATACCAGGAAACAGGAGACATGGGGTTAAGAGCACAGGTTCTGGCATCATGCAGTTCTGGGCTCAAAGCTCGTTTGCCATGTACTAGTCGGGCAACCCAAGGCAAGTTTCTTAACCTCTCTGTTCTTCCGTAAAATGGGGTATTAAGAGTATCTGTCTCCTAGGGTCATTGTGTGGATTAATTAAGATCAAGCTGCTAAAATCCTTATCACTTATCCTGGTATATTATAGATGCTAAAACATGCTTACAATTATTAATAAATGTAGTTGGCACAAAGCAAAGGACGAACACAGAAGACATGCAAATACCACTGAAATGTGAAACGACCGGGAGCAGCAGGGCTTGCTGATGGGGAGGAGACGGACGGCACAAACGCAGAGGAAGGAGCGGGTTTCCACTTACTTGCGAGCAGGAGGCAGGAGATGGCCACGGTGTAGAGCTGCTTGGAGGTGGTGATGTTATAGCGATCCATGAAGTGGTCCAGCAGGTAGACGGCCAGGTGCCGGGCTGCAGGGCAGAGCTGGCAGTGGCTGCTCAGCAGGGTCAGGATGTCGACGAAGAACCGGCGGCTCTTCAGGAGTGGGGAGTAGGCTCGGAAGGCGGGCAGCTTCAGTTCCTGGAGGGCAGGTGGGGCAGAAGGGGGTCAGGGCTGCTGCCCAAGAGCATCAGGGTCTGCCTGGTGACTAGTGGGGAGGTGACGATTCCTTCCACATCCTTGTTCATTTTCCTTCAGGTCCCCGGATAGCAGCCCTTCTACTGCAGAAACTCCTGGAATATCTCTCATCTGCCCTCACTAAGCACAGGCTTGTAAAGCATCAGGGACCTACATGATGACAGAGGAAGCCAGTCATTCCCAGGGGAAAAGTTTGCCATTTGAGGTACACCTTAAAAAACTATAAAAGAATCAAGGCCTTGAGGTCACAGACCTACATCCAAATTGTGGTCCAACCACTCGGCCAAGTTGTGCAACCCTGGTCACCTGCCCTGACCTCTGCTCTCTCCTCAATAGCTGAGAATTAAGTGAAAAATGTACACAAAATGCCCAGCACATAGTAACCTCTCAGGGTCCACAGCTAATTTGCTCTGTGGGTAGGACTGTGAGAGACAGTTTTACGAAGAAAAAAAAATCAACCTAAAAATAGTTGTTGAAATACTACTACGAGGAACTCCCCAAAACCCTTCACCTCAAGTCACTAATTATTGACATTTTGCCTTCTTTCTCTCTATATAGACTTTTTTCTAAAAGTAAGTTCTGGACATCATGATATCTACTCCCCTGCCCCACCCAGTAGGTAACTTTCTACTTTGTAATTTATACACTGCCAGGTTATCTGAATTTATTTGTCTAACATAAGAAAAACCAACAAAAGAAATATCAAACCAACAAAGATTTTTACAACAGAAAACATTTCTTATATATCTACCATAGTTGCCATTTAACCAAAGTAGATTAGGCATTATTTGATTAGGAAATGTCTTAGCAATATTTCGTCAAATAGAGAAACTAAAGAGAAGCAAAATTGAAGGGAAATAGAAAAGAAGTTAGCAGAAAAAAAAATGTGAGCGCTCACTGAGGGCAGATTTATGGGAGATGAGATTAAAACAAACTGTTGCTCCTTTTCTGTACAATGCCTCTCTCTTAAGCCTAGGGCTTTACTTAACCAGCAACAGACCGAGGACTAGAAGGAAGACACCCGTTTGTTCATTCATGCATTCAAGAGATATTCATTCATTCATTTCACTCAACAAGTATAAAGTACCTTCTATATACTTGGCATTACTCTAGGCACTGGGGATATAATCTGAAATAACATAGACATAGACCTAAATGTAAGACTCAAAACATAAAACTCCTAGAAGGAAGCAGGAATAAGTCTTTATGACTTTAGGTCAGGCCATGGTTTCTTAGAAATGACAGAAGCAACAATAACAACAAAAATTACCTAAGTTGGATTTCAAAATTAAAAACTTTCATGCTTCAAAAGATACCATCAAGAAAGCAAAAGGGGGCTGGCCTGTGGCTCACTTGGGAGAGTGTGGTGCTGACAACACCAAGGCCACGGGTTCAGATCCCATATAGGGATGGCCGGTTGCTCACTTGGGAGAGCGTGGTGCTGACAACACCAAGTCAAGGGTTAAGATCCCCTTACTGTCATCTTTGTAAAAAATAAAAGTAAAAACAAAGAAGAAAGCAAAAGGGCAACCCACAGAATGGGAGAAAATTTGGAAGTCATATGTCAGTAAGAGACAGTATCCAGAATATCTTACGACTTAACAATAGAAAGACAAACAACCCAATTTAAAAATGGGACTGAACAGCCATTTCTCCAACGAAGGTATAAAGAAGCACATGAAAAGATGTTCGACATTACTAATTATTAGGGAAATACAAATCAAAACCAAAATAAGATACCACCTCACACCCATTAGGATGGCTGTTATTAAAAAAACAACACCACAAAACTGAAAATCAACAATTGTTGGTGAGAATGTGGGAAAACTGGAACCTCATACAGCACTGGTGGGAAAGTAAAATGGTGCAGTCTCTGTGGGAAAGTTGGGCAGTTCCTCAAAATGCTAACCATAGAGCTATCACATAACCCAGCAATTCCAATCACGGGTATATGCCTAACAGAAATGAAAACATACGGCCACGTAAAAACTTGTGCATGAATATTCACAGCAGCATTATTCAGAAAGCCCCCAAATGGAAACAACCCAAGTGTCCATTAACTAATGAAAAGATACACAAAATGTAGTTTATCCATACAATGGAATATTATATGTGTTACAACAGGGATGAACCTTGAAAACATCATGCTGAGGAAAAAAAGCCGGTCATAAAAGACTACATATTGTATGATTCCACTTATATGAGATGTCCAGAATAGGAAAATCCATATAAACCAGAAGTAGATTAGTGGTTGCTGTGGTAGGGGTAGGAGTTAATGGGGTGTGGAGTTTCTTTTCAGAATGATGAAACTCTTCTGAAATTAGATAATGGTGATGGTTGTACAACTCTGTGGATATACTTACTAACAAACGAACTGCACACCTTAAAAAGGTAAATTTTATGGTATGTGAATTATTACATCTCAGTAAAGCTGTTATAAAAAAATAAGATAGATACATCACCCGTGCTCGTGGAGTCTATGGCCCAATAAGAGAGATGGCAATCGAATAATATGGCAATTAAAGAATTCCAAACTGTGATGAACACCACGATGGACAGCTACAGATGCTGCGGGAGTCCCCGTCTTTTCTGAGGCGAGGACGCTTGTGCTGAGAACTCACACTGTGATCCCTCCTCCTCTGGCCTGTGCCCCAGACAGCCCTGAGGCCAGGACTCAGCTGTCTTCATAATCCTAAAACTTTGCTCATAGAAGGTGCTCAAAGCCTGAAAAAATTACTTCCTCTCCCTTGTGTTTATAATTGCAGAAAATAAGTGTGAAAAAGTCTCCTAATCCCAGGACTTTATTTGACTAGTAACAGATCCGAGTCCAGAAGACTTCCAACATACCCTTTTTATTTCAATATTTTATTTTACTTTTTGGCCACAGAAATCTTTTATCCCCAGCTTAACTTCTTTAAGCAAAAGACCTGACGTCTTTGTGTATTCATCTTCATGGTTTCATGCATTTATGTGGCCATCAGGGGAGTTCAAAGTCCTTGAGGGTGGGGTCTGGGTCTGCTTTCATTTATTGTTTCGCCAGCACCCCAGTGTGACTAGAACACGGTCAGGTGCCCAGTGACTAGTTGTTGGAGGAAAGAAGGAAGGAATTACAGTGATGGGCTTGGAAAGCCCTGGGAAGAGGAAGGTGTGACCAACACTACAGTGTAGCAGGTCCCCGGGGACTTCAAAGAGGAGAAATAGCCCAGGTTCGAAACAACGTCTAAAAATTTACCTGTCGAAGATGCAGAAAGGGAAGGATGCTCAGCAGGAGAAACAGCACCTACAAAGCCATGCGGGTGTCCCATGGGGAAATCTGCAGCTGTAGGAACAGCCACCAGACAGGTAGGGTGTGCCTAGACAAAGCAGAAGTGGGCAGGGTCCCCGCTTACATGCCCTACCATGAAACCTGCCCTGCCCTGAGGGAAACGGGGAGCCATTGAAGGGCTCAGAGCAGGGCATCAACCTGGTAAGAGAAGCCTTGCATGAAGATCTCTGGGCCAGTCTCCTTCTGGGCTAAGGCTAGCCAGCAGGGAGCAGCAGTCAATGTGGGGCTGCAGCTCCCCCCAACAGTGATGCTACCCTCCAGCAGCCCCCACAAGCTTGCAGGCTACTGGGGTATTTCCTCTAAGCACAGGGCTCTAAGTTCAGGCGCATGACAAGAAGCAACCACAATCACAGATCCCCAGTGTCTGTTAGGGCGCACCTGCCGGAAATCAGCCTTAGCCAAGTGACCTTTGGCTCGGTCCCACTGCCCTCATCGGTGAAGTTCAAAGCCCCAAAATGCAAGTTAGATATGCAACATCCTGACTTCCCTCCCCGCTCAACTCAGCCAAGCTCAACGCCTTCTAGATATTTCCTTGTGCCAAGTGGGAGAAGAGACCTCAAAGCAACACACCATGTATCTTTCCTTTGTACACTATCTTGGGGAAAAGGTCATTTGTCTTGAGTAGAGTCTCAAAGGGAGCCATAAGTGCATTAAAGAAAAAGTTATGGACCATTGGAACAGGTAGCATTACACGTCAAGAAGAAGTTAGCAGGTAAGGTGTCCTGGAAAAGGCTAGTCACTAGGGTGGCAGGATTCTGAACCTCAGAACACCAGCTCCCGGGGATGCTCTTCATCCCTATTTCTGCTTGTCCCTCAAATACTGGTTTAAATGTCACTTTCCAAGAGAGGCCTTCCCTCACCTCTACATCAATCCAAACCAGGTTTTCCCTTATTATCTCTCCCATCATGCCCTTCCTCATGGCCAAATATTTACTTATTTATGTGTCTCTTCCTGCTAAGCTCTAGGCTCCAGAAATCAGGGGCTGGGAGTTCTACCCATGCTGTTTTCCCAGTGCCCAGTATGGTGGCTGGCACAGAGGTGGGTGTTCAAAAAAATATCTGTTATAAAATAGAATGAATACAGGAACGTCCCTTCCTGTACCAAACACCTCCCCCTCCAGCACACAGGGGAGCAGCTTGATACAGATTGTGAAATCAGGCAGTTCTGGGTCAGAATCTCAATTCCACTATTTAGGAACTTTGGGCATGTATGAAGTCAGGCAGTTCTGGGTCAGAATCTCAGTTCCACTGTCTATGAACTTTGGGCATATGAATTCTGACCCTCAGTGTTCTCATCTGAGAAATAGAGTCACACTGCCATAAATGTAAAGTATTTGGCATGTAATAGTAGCTCAGCAAAGTGGATCATCAAACCTCAGATAAGTTGAGTTTATTTCTGTCAAAGGCTCTTCAGGCTCTCTAAGGAACTTGCTTTGAGTAACGTGGAATGAAGCTTTCTACCTTAGGGTTTGTTGACAGCTGGGGCTGGGGCGCCTCCCCAGGAAAGGACACCTGTCCATCACTGTACACTCTGCAGATCCCCCAAACCAAATAAAATTAGTAGCCCTGAGCTCCGCTTCTTCCTGTCACTAAGAGAAGGGTGATTCTTTGGCATATAAACAACAGCGTGGGACTCCAGCATGCCTCTCCTGTTTAGTTTGAGTCCAGCTGATTACTTCTCTAACCCAATTAGGGAAGAAAGGCATTCATTACAAGGCTTTGCCGTAAGGGTCTGCATGCCTCCCCTAGCGCTCTTGACCCAGGTCTGCTTGAAGCCTGCAGCAGCGCTGGTGCAGGAGCCAGCCCCTTTGCTGAGTGACCTGCATTCCAGAAACAAAAGAGCAGCCTGCCCCTGGCGGCTTGTAAAGCTCTCTCCAGATTAGGCAGGCGCTTGGCAGGCACTCAGCAATCAGTGCGGGCAGTGGGTGGGCAGGACCTGGGCCAGGCAGGGTGACCTTCCTCTCAGCAGGCCTGGCAGTCAGCATCAGGGTGGCCAGCAGAAAGGCTGGGAGAAGGCAGAGATGAAGAGGGGTGGAGGGATGGGCAGAGGCTTCCTCCCCAGCTGCTGCCTGCCTGCCTATATCACCTGAGCCACACAGGAGAGCCCACCTGCCACAGGTTGATCTAGAGATGAGCAGGTGGAGGCACAGGACAGATGGCCATGAAGGAGCTCAGGGAGAAAAAAATCTACCTTACAAAAAAACCTGCTTTTGCTAACACGGTAGTTTATTTTATTTTTTAAAAGAATAACTATGGGTTGGAAGAAACTAGAAGATACACAGTCTTTGACTTACAATGGTTCAACTTGGGATTTTTCGACATTAAGATGGTGTGAAGGCAACAGCATTCAGTAAAGACCGTACTTCGAGCACCCTTACCACCATTCTGTTTTTCACTTTCAGTACAGTATTCGATGAATTATATATGAGATATTCCACCCTGTATTATAAAATATGCTTTGTGTCAGATGATTTTGCCCAGCTGTAGGCTAATGTAAGTGTTCTGAGCACGTTTAAGGGTAGGCAAGGCTAAGCTATAATGCTCAGTAGGTTAGGTGTATTCAATACATTTTTGATTTGATATTTTTAACTTACGATGGGTTTATCAGGATATACCCCATCGTAAGTCAAGGAGCATCTGTGCACCAAAATGTTGACAGTGGTTATCTCTGGGATGGAGGTGGGTGACTGAGATCGTGCGTGATTTTCACTTTTGTGCTTTTCAACGCTGTCTGAATTTTTTTTTTAAAAAGTCATTGTATAATTTCTTTATTATTCCAATGATTACTATGTTACTAGTTTAAAAAATAAATGGAGACAAGGACTAGACACCCACTGTTTTTAAAGCCTAGTTCAAAAGCTATCCCTGAGATTTCCTGGCAACCCTGCATCATCCCTTTAACAAAACCAACCCTTTAACCATGACTCCTACGCTCCTACGATGCAAAGCCCCTGCCACGGTCTTCCCCAGAAGTGGTTTTCCTTTTTTTTTTCCTTTTACTAAGTATAAATTATATGTTCACTGATGAATTTTAAAGAGTAGTAAAAAGTAACAGCATTTATAATACTTCCTTCAGAGGGATTCAGAGAGAAGTTCTGCATGGATTCTTCTGATGTTTCTTCCTTTCATAAAGTGGGATCACAATCTAAACTGCTTCCCACTTCCCAGTGTTTTCAATGGCTGCATGGTACTTCACTGTAAGGTGGTGCCAGGACTTCATCCAACCCTGGTTTGGGGCATGTGGGCTGTTTCTCTTCCTTCAGGCCTCTGCTCGGGCCATTCCTCAGAGGCCTTTCCCACCTCCCTCCTACCCTCCAGAATCTCCATGTCATGGGCTTCCCACAAGCAGCACTTACTGCTGATTGAAGTGTTTGCTAATAGGAAGGGGATCTCCGTGGGGGAGGGAGCCACTTCTCTCTCCCGCTCTTGGCTGTGCCCTCTGTACCTGGCACACAGTAAGGATTAATGAATGTCTGCTGAATGAGTGAACAAGTGTATGAATAAATGAATGGAATATTTCCCTCTGCCTGTGGCCTTTTATGCCCTCCTCTCCCCTCGGAGCTCTCTTGCCTACACCTGCACCCTTCCCTGGGGTAACCGATGGAGGGGTAAACTGTCCCTCTCCCTTAGTGGGAAACCCTCTCTCTGACCTGTCAGCCAGCATTTCTGAGACCAGAGGAGCCATTCTGGGGGAAGGGGAGGTGTAGGGGTCAAAACAGGCTTGACTCCTTTGGAATCCAAGCTTTTTGTTGCCCAAGAACTTTGCCTGGGGGCTGTCAAGCAGAAAGAGGATTATCTGAGAGAGAGAGTGGTCCGGGAAAGGCCAAGGACAGTGAATCACAGCCTACGCAAAGCCCCAAACTGTCTGCACTGTCTGGGCTGTCTAAACAGGTTTGCGAAGATTCCAGGCATGTGTCTGGTCTCTGCTGCCCCCTCCCCTCCAGAGGCACTGACCCTGCCAGTGGCAAACACTTTCCATATCTGTGCTAGGCTCAGATGTGCTTGGGGATGTGGGCGAAGCCAGTCTGAGGTGCACTTACATAAGACCCTGAGCACACAACCAGAACTGCTGGGCAGAGACCACCACAGAGACAACCGTCTATCACTGCTGCAGGACAGAGGTGGGTAGAAAATTCAGCATAAGCTCTTCATACACAGATTCTGAGCCTCGGAGGAGTCTGAAGGTCATTTGAATAGTCGCCCACACTGTAAAAGTTCAATCAGTCACCCTGGTTTCTCACATTACAGGAGGAAGTGCTCAGTTTAACCCCTGGTGTCCTGCATCGAATTATTTTCTTCTAATTGCCTCACAGTTTTACTTTTCATTATTAACCCACTCTTCCTTCAAATCTCAGCTTAAAATCCACTTCTGAAAAGAGTGTTCCCTGCTCATGCTTCTGTCAGATCCTCCCCTAGGACTTTTCATCCATTCATCCACTCACTCTTACTGTCCTTCCCTGCAAGACTGTAAACCATGAGGACAGGGACTAGGTTTGTCTTGCATAGCCCTGTGATTCCAGTACCTGGTACAAAAGAGATGCTCAGTAATTACCCAAATCTCCACATTTCAGGAATGGCAAATGCTTGAAATGAACAGGTGATAAAAAAATGATTTGCTCCTGATCTTAGGCTGTATAAAACTATTCATCACAACGAGCAATTCAAAATCCTCATGAAATCCAGAGAAAGGTACAAGAAATTGGGGGAGCTGAATTCCAGGGGAAAGAGAAAGCTCTGTCGTTGTTTTAGGGTAGCATGTGCCTCAGTCTACCCAACAGCATCACAGGGTTTCCAAGGAGGATTAGGAATTTCAAGAAGTACAAACTGTGCACCTAGGAGGCATTCCAAAGGCAATGTTTCCCAAAGTGTGTTCTGTGGCACACCACTCTCTGAGATAAGCTCCCTGAAGAAAAGGGTTCTGTGGCCATAGTTTGGGAAACAATGCATACATTACTTCTTCCTAAAAGAAATCATATATTAGACCAGCACAGGAACTGAACATTTGTTCAGAAAAAACTTATATAACTTTGGGAAGCTCTAGGTTAAACTTCCTTAGCTACAGAACACCAACTCCCCCTCCTTCTTTGGGGGGCTAAATAACAACATCCCTGAAAACCCACTCTGTGAAATGGTGCTTTAGGGTGCTGGCTGCTGGGCACTGGCGTCCTGGGGAAAATTAAACTCCAGCACATCAGCAAAGCGAGACTCTGCGAAATTCCCTGGCTCAGTGCCTAATAATTTGATGATTCTAAGCCTAAAGATGTGGCGTCCTGGGGAAAATTAAACTCCAGCACATCAGCAAAGTGAGACTCTGCGAAATTCCCTGGCTCAGTGCCTAATAATTTGATGATTCTAAGCCTAAAGATGTACAGAAAGACTCAAGAGATTGAGAACCACAGCTTCCACCTGCAGAATGCCGTGGTAAGAATTTCCACACAACATGGCATTAGAAGCCTAGGAGAGGCCTCCAACAGCTCATGGAAACCCCAGGCAGCCAAGTGCTGGGTGCCCTGTCTTGGGAGATCCAGGGATTGGGCCCAAGATTAAATCTCCCACCCCTGCCCCATCTCTTACGTATAATATATAGATGTATGTATGTATGTATTTATAATTTTGGCAGCTCCCAATTCTCTGTAAATGCTAACCTGCTTCCTCCTTAGAAACCCTCTGTTGCTACTCAGTACACTGGGTCACATGCCTCCCAAAAGGCAAGGAAGGACAGAGCCTTCTCTTTCCACTGAAGTTTAGCTCCCCAAGCTTTTCGTACCTCCCCCCAGGTCTTCATGAATATTTGGTATTGCTCATTGCAATAAATAGCTTTATACAGTCTTATGAGATATATCGATATATCTATGTGTCTCCCAGACCTATGTTCCATACATTTTGTCCTCTAATTCCCCAACAGGCCCACAAGGTGGAGATTACCAGCATCCCAGTGTTACAGACAAGGACAGCTGAGAGGCTAAGTTACTTGCTTAAGGACAACCAGTTAGTAAATGATGAATCTGAACCTAGGTCTTCTGACTCCAGTGCTCTCAACACAATGTTTTGGAGCCTCCATGGGATAGTTTGGATTTGTTTGTATTTTCCTTTCAAAATACTGTTTTATATAACTGATTATAAAATACCTTATTACTATAGAAATTTTAGAAAACACAGATGAGCACAAAGAAAATTGAAATCACCAGTAATCCCACCACCGGGAGAATACTGGGGTGTGTACGCCCTTCCAGTCTTGTATCTCTGAACACACCCACGCCCCCACTTCTCTCTTATGGGACTATCACCCCGCTTACTACTGTAATTCAGTGCAGGCTCTGCATGCATTTCCTCCATCCCCACACCCATCCTCCTGAGGTGGGCCCAGACAGTGCTACTAGCATGAGCGCCAGTACCCAGGAAAATGAGGCACAGACATGCAACTGCCAAGGCCACATTGCAGGTTGGTAGCAAATCCTGGACTGAGACATCAGAGGAGCTGGCTGGGGCCTGAGGTATGACACCACTTAGTGTGACAACCGCTTCACGAACAGGTAAGGTGCAGAGCAGGGCTGAGCTGCTCTCGAACACCAGCCACTGAGAGGGCCGCTGTGGGTCCCCTGCTCTGAGCTCCCACGGTGCTTGGCCTCACTGCACCCACTGCTGCCTCCCTAGAGAGGCCGGGCAGCCAGGCCCTGGGCCAGAGGCTGGGGAAACAGGCTGCCGAGAACAAAGAGCAGTGAGATGTAGAGAAACACCATGTGTAACCAAGGTGACCAACAGGAAATGGAGACTTGCAAATTTACAGGGAAAAAGAAAAGGGAGGGGGAAGGTTGGTTCATCACAGGCCTCCGGAGTACACAGCACCGACTGGGGCGGCCAGGAAGGCAGAGGCTCACCCTCCTTCCCCATCCGCCCTGATTGCTTCATAAAGCCCATGGACGCATTTTCGGTAAAGCATCCACTCCTCTGTGGGAACACTATTTCAACATGCTCGAGAGTGTGGCCCATGGCACACGAAGCCCACAATGCCAGTAATATCCCCTCCTGCTGAAGTCCAGCCTGTAGCTTTCTTCCGGTGAAGTGAAAGCTCACCCCAGGCACCACGTTTTCTGCCACTGGCCTCCTTGCCTCTTGTCAGGCAGGACAGCTCCAAACACACCTTCTCATTCCCAGGAGCCAGAGCCACTGGCCTTCTGGGCAAACTCTGCACCAGGCCCTGCTGCAGCTCCTAGGGCATCCAACAGTGACCACACACAAGCCTGCCCACCCCTCTCAGGTCCCCCACAAACCCATGCCTCTGAGCCCTCTAAACACCCCCCGCACACAACAGTCATGGCATTTTTATAAAACAGTCATGGTCCCCCCCCCAAGTTCTTCACTTCAGCCTGATACAACCACATAGCTCACCCCTCCTGCACTGGGGGTGTCCCTCACTCCCCCACACCCTCCGTTACCTAGGGGCAGGAGTCATGCTGTGCCCCCTTCCACACTGCTTCTTTGCAATGCATCCAATCCTTGCAGCTCTCATCTTCCGCCTGGGCTACCACTCTCATGCCGTGGACTCCGAAGCTCCACCCTTCCAGCTCCTGTCCCCAATTTCCAGATTCCTTCTTGTGAACTCTCCTGGGCACCTTGACCCTCACGAGAAGCCCAGGATGGGTCAGTAGAGTAACAGCCACTGCCACCCCCCAGCTGGGACTCTACCCCCTGCCCAACTCAAGTCCAGGGTTCTCAAAAGGTTGTCAGGTGATGACAAGCATTGGAATCTCCTGGGGACCTGCTTAAAAAGAGAGGTTTTATTTGGATATAGGGTCTTTATAGATGCAGTCAAGTTCAAATGAGGCCACACTGGGTTAGGATGGGCCCCAATCCATGACTGGTGTCCTTATAAGAAGAGAAAACAGAGACACATGGACACGCAGAGAGAAGACAAGATGAATGAAGACAGACATAGAGGAGAAGGCCTGTGAAGACGGATGTGAAGACGGACGCAGAGACTGTAGTGATGTGGCTACAAGCCAAGGAATGCCATGGATTGCCGGCCAGCACCGGATGCTAGAAAAGCCAAGCAGGGATCCTCCCCTAGTGCCTGCAGGGCGAGCATGGCCTGCCGACACCTTGACTTCAAACATCTAGCCTCCAGAACTGTGAGAGAATAAACTTGAGAGAATAAGCCCCCCAATTTGCGATGCTTTGGTACAAGAGCCCTAGGAATCTGATATACTCCCCATTTCCTGACTTGTAGGGCACTTATCTATGCCCTAGGAGTACTTCATTTGGGCCTGATGCCCAACTAGAAGCTCTATGAAAGTAGAAAATTTTGTTTTGTTCATTTCTTATATAATGGGTAGCACAGAGCTTGGTAAGCAATCAGCTGCTAAAAACATGTGCTGAATGAAAGAACGAGTGTGCACTGATATTCAAGAACTACTAGTGCCTTGGTCAGTACATTTAACTCCTCCTTTTTCTTTTCAAAGCAACTTTAATAATCAAATGAGATAATGTTGCACAAGGCAGTTAACAGTCTCTGACACATTGTAGGTGCCCAATAAACATCAACTCCCTTGATTTAGAGCAGTGAGAGTCCTTTGAGATTACACAGAAACTAACAACTTCCAGAAGGGGCTTTCCAAGAACAATGTTCACTGTGAAAAGGGCTGATCATGCTCAGCTATGTAGTTACTTTGTTCCAACTAATAAGAAACTTGACATCTTTCATGGCTTTTATTAACTGATCCTTTTGACACTATTGTCTAAAACCTCTCCAATGTCCCCACTTTCTGCCCTTGTTCAGATGCCATTGCTTTGGATGGCTGCAACCCCTGTAGTAACTAGTCTCCAAGGTGAGGGTCCATTTCCAGTGAGCTGGCATCCCTTCTCATGGCCTTCTCTTAGCTGTCAGGATAAGGTATAAACATGTAGGGAGACCCACGTCCCCAAAGCCAATGCTCCTGGTCCATCTCTCTGTCCTCCCCCTAACTCTGGTTAGGGGCTTCTACTTGTCCTTCCAACTCCTATCACACAGCACCTCCTCTTTGAAACTTTTCAGGACTTCCCTTGGCAAAGAGACCTTGCCTTTGGTACAGTGGTTACGAGTACGAGCTTTGGAGCCAGGCTGCCTACCAGCTGTGTGGTCTTGGGTAAGTCATTTAACTGTCTAAACTTAGTATGTCCCATCTGTAAAATGGAGATAATTATGGAACCTACTAGAGAGGGTTGCCTGAGGACTTAGCTAATGGAAAGGAACTCCAGCTCTCAGCACACAGTAAGCACTCACTAAGCGTGGACTATCGTTACTAACATTAACTGGCTATTATGGCCATTAACACATGTCTGTGAGTGTTTTTATGTGACTTTATCTTCAGCTATGCTAAGGGCCCCAGGGCAGGGATCGGGCCACGGCTTCTCCTTAACAGTTTCTCTTTAGGCTCATTGAATGACTGCTGGATAAAGAGGCACCTCATGGACACTGTGTGCCAACCACGCCAAGAGGATGGTCCAAGGAAATAAGCCAGAACTCTGTCTTCCCCAGACTCAAGCCTACCCGCAGCTGCCTGGCTTCCTCCTTCCTGACCAGAATGTTGAATCCCCTCCTCCCAAAAGAAACACGCCTCTGGGGAGGTCCCTGACTTGTGGGAAGATGTCCCTAGGGGTCTGACAAAGACTCCACCCAAAACAGCTTCATAGCCAATCTTAAAAAAGTGACCATTAGAAAAAGACTCTGAAGTATTAAGGGGTAATGGGGAATTATTTCTGCAACTTAGTTCAGGAAAAGAAATGTATAAATATAAAAAGAGAGAATCACAGGGCAAATGTGATCAAATGTTCACAGAATTGTGTAATGGGCTTGCAACTCTTCTCTAAGCTGGAAATTACTTCAAAACCAAAAGTCAACACAAAAGGAGAGACTTGAGAGGTTTCCACTCAGAGTCAACAGCTTTGTGCTACTAACCCCCACCTCCTCACCTAGCTCGGCGACCGGCCAGCCGGGGCGTCGGCTCTGTTGGAGAAGTATGTTACACCATCACCCACTTCCAGGCTGGCTGCAATTCCTCTGCTTCATGTGTGTCTTGCCTAAGGTCAGGCTCTGGGGACAGCAAATTGCAAGGTTTTAAGGCCCCAACTCTTCCACTTAATGGGGGGACTCTGGCCAAGTGCTTAAGCCCTTGGAGGACATTTCTCTACCAGTGTGATGGAGTTACTGGTAACCATGCTACCTACCCCACAAGACTGTTTCAGCAGTGAAGTCCAGCAAGGCAATTTATGGGCTGTAACACACACACCTCAGGCAGATAAGGTGTCTGTGATGAGCACACACCAGAGGAGGGGCTCTTACACAACAGCTACTCTGCTCAGAACTGGGGAGACCCAGTGCCTGTCATCTGTCTTACTCTCTAGGGAGGGAGCCAGACCGACATCCAGTACTCATGTAAGTAAGTGCACAATTACAAACTGCTAAGTGCTGAGGGAATCATCGAGGTGGTCTGTGAACATTACAAGGGCCCAGCCCTGAGCTTGTCTGGCAATCTCTGAGAAGGTGATGTTTGGTCTACAGCTGGGGAACACATAGGTTAAAGTAGATTATAATCCCACAAGAGTAGGGAAGTGTGTAACCAAACGTTAACAGTGAGCACAAGTGAAATGATAGCATGAGGAAGAGATAGGTCAAATCAAGAATATGGGACACTGTTGAGGACAAATCAACTGTTTTCTCTAAAAAATCAACAGCATGAAAAAAAATCCTAAGATGATGGTGGGGGAAGGAACCATTAGAGAATAAAAGACTTAAGAGACATCGTTAAAAAATGTAATGCATGAACCTTGTCTGGATTATGATGGGAAAGCCATTTTTGAGACAACAGAGGAAAACTGAATATGGAATGGGCAACAGAAGATATTAAAGAATTATTGATAATTCTGTTAGGTGTAACAACAAAATAGCCTAGTTGCCATTTATTTTAAGCCCTTATCTATTAGCAGGTATTTATGGGTAAAACGACATGCTGTCTGGGAAACAGATGAAACAGGTACCGAAGCTGGGTGCAGTGCACCTGGGATTCATTCTACTATTCTCTCTACTTTTGTGTATCTTTTAAATTTTCTATAATAAAAAGCTAAGGAAAAAAAGCGGTTCACTCCAAAGGGTCAGAAGTGCTCTGAATTGTTTGGATTTTTTACAACGATCAGAAAAATCAATTGTCGTGAAGGACAAGGCTGTCTACCATGTCATATCTAATGATTCCTCCTATTTTAGCACATGGATGAACCACAGTATAACTGATTTCCTTCTGATGGGCACTGAAGTTTTTTCCAACTTTTCCTTACAATAACTGAATCTCATTCCTGATGCTTCTGTTCTGTATGACATCTTTCCCTCCCTCTTCATCTCCCCCCAACCCACCCACCCAAGTCACTTGATGACCACTTCTGGACTAAGTAGCTGGTGGGACAGTGTGGATGTCCCTATCGCAAGAATGCCCGAGCTCTGGCACCATCTGCTCCAGTGACCAGCAAGGGACCCAGTGCCTCAGGACAATTCAAATTCTGCCTCTGAAAAATTCAGTTACCAGGTGACTGCCACTTGGGGCAGGGAGCAGCACACACTGCAATGATGGGGCTAAGACGGAGCAGGAGTTTTCCAGCCAGATCACCTAGACAGCCGTCACCCCCTGCTGCAGATGGGGCTTCATGGATCCTGGAAAGGATTCAGAGTTCCCTTCCTTTCCATCCTCTAGTGATTTTCCCACTCTGGATTCCTGATCCTTTTAAACACAGCCAATGAGACACTATTTTTAACCTACCCAAACGGCACTAGTTTCTGGGATTGGCAAGTTGCCGAGAAGCAGACATTCTTCCACACCACTGGTGGAAGTGGCAACTGGTGCTGCCTTTTGGAAATTTATTAACTGGTGATAGGCAAGGTTCTTAAGATCATACCCTGTGACCTGCAATTCCATTTTAGGAATTTATCCCCACAAGCACATGCACAAATATGAAAGACAAGGATCACCACTGCAGTGCTCTGCAACACCAAATGGTACATAGAAACACACCAAAAGTCATGCGTGGTGGGGAATGGATGACCAAATGGTGTTCTGTACATACACGGGAATACTGCTCAGCAATAAAAAGAAATAAACTCTGATAGATACAACCAACATGGATTAATTTCAAAAGCAAAAAATTGGGTAAAAAAAAGGCAGGCAGAAAGGAATACATATGTATAACTCCATGTATATGAAACTCTAGAAAAAACATATTAATTTATAATGACAAAAAGCAGATCAGTGATTGCCTGGGGCTGGGACAGGATCAAGTGACTGATTGAAATGGGGTATGAAAGAACTTTCTAGGTGGACGGCAATGTCCTATATTTTGATTATGGTGCTAGTCACATGAGTGTATATATGTGTCAAAGCTTGCTGTAACCACCCCGCCCTTCCCAACAACATCTTAGAATGTACTATTAGCCACGTGTGTTTCTTAAGGGTGTGTGACTTATCTGCCCATGTCCTTCACCAAATTTCTGCTTAGATTTCTCTAATTCATTTTTAAGAGTTCTTTTTGTATTAAGGATGTTAATCTCTGAGTGTTAAATTTGTTCCTTATCAATTGACTTTGGATTTAATTTGTGATGTTTTCCTTCGTTTCTATGTTGAGAAAATAATTTCCTATCTAAACATTAAATTAAAAAAAGAAAAAAGCTCACTGTAACTGTAAACTGTACATACATTTAAGATCTGTATACTGTACTATATGTAAGTTATACTTCAATTTAAAAACATGAATAAGCAGCTCTACCTAAATATTCAACAAGGAAATGAGGTAGTCAAATCATGTTGCATCCATAAAGTAAAATATTTTCATGAGACTGCAGAAGAATAGTTAATGACATAGAAAGTTATTTAGTACATGCAGTTAAGAAAAAAATTAAGTTATGGAACTGTAATATACTTGATGGCATTTTTGTAAAATAAAGTATATATATTTAAATAGAAAATGACCAAAAGGAAAAATTCTATTCATTTATTCAATACAAATTTTCTGAGTATCTACTGTATACCATTATTGTTACAATGAGCAGAAAAGACAAAAAAATCCCTTCTGTTCATGGAGTTTCTGTTCCGTGGTTTCATAAAAGATTTCTAGATTCTTAAAAAATAAACACTTAAGATAATGAAATGGTAAAGGAAAGTGTGTAAATTATACTATCACTGGTGTCAAAATACATGAATTTATGCATGTTTTTTTTTTTTCCTTTTTGTCTTTTTTCGTGTCCGGCAACGGATCGCAACCCTCAGTGTCGCGCCCGTACCGGACTGGG
>NW_007726226.1:648558-650111 GCF_000696425.1 Galeopterus variegatus | reverse complement strand
GCGGGAGCGCCACTGCACTCCCAAGCGGCGCACTGTAGCAGTGTGCCACCGGGCCGGCCCCAATTTATACATGTTTATGCATAGAATAACTCTTGAAGGAGTCACAAAAAATTAGGATCAGTGTTACCTTTATTTATGCATGTTTATGCATAGAATAACTCTTGAAGGAGTCACAAAAAATTAGGATCAGTGTTACCTTTTGGAGGGGGAAATTAGGAAACTGAGAAGGCTTTTCACTGTCTACCCTTTTCCATAGCATGACTTTTGTTTTCCCGCCATATTCATGTGTTCTCTATTCTAAACAAACACAATTGATTGTTTCTAATGTATTGCTAGTGTCCAATAATCAGGAATTGGGTGGAGAAGAATGATATGAAAAGATATATATGGGAAATGAACAAAGTGTTTTAAGATAAGATATTTTCCATTTTTACTAAAAAAAAAAAAAAGTCCCAAATAAAAATGTACTGTAGTGACACACATATGAAACAACAGAAGAACATACACCAAAATGCCAACAGAGATTACTGCCAAGTGGTAGGATTACAAGCAGAATTTTACTTTTCTGTGTTTGTATTTAGTTTTGCAGTTTTCTAAAAAAACAAACATTTTAGTGTTTTTGTGCATGTGTAACAACTCAAGAAAGAGAGAGAGGAG
This sequence comes from Galeopterus variegatus, assembly GCF_000696425.1. Classification (NCBI taxonomy): domain Eukaryota; kingdom Metazoa; phylum Chordata; class Mammalia; order Dermoptera; family Cynocephalidae; genus Galeopterus; species Galeopterus variegatus. The sequence goes on along the minus strand of NW_007726226.1, from coordinate 649,454 downwards.
CAGACGCACAGTGCCACCTCTCTCTGCCAGGTGCTCAGATACACTAGGGACTGGTTGGCTGCACTCCCTTTCCCCAAGGGGCTGTGTGATTCAGGAAGACAAAGAACAAGTCAAGGGCAAGGGCACAGGGCCAGCTCAATGCCTTAAATGTCCTAGAGCACAGGCTTCTCCAGCCAACCAGGGTGCCCAGCCATGTCCCTTCCCTATCCCACAATCTGGAGGCCCCGCAGGCTGATGGAGAGTGCCCATGCCCACTTTCTTCCTGGGACACCTGGGAGGCAGGTGGGGCAGGGACTGATGTCCTGGTTTTACAGATGAAAGGAAGCCTTCAAAGACAATTTGCTTCTTCCACAGATGAGGTGTACAGAGACCAAGTCTTGACTGGGAGTTTTGCACACACTGAGCACTTTGGTATTCTGAGTCCTAAAGGATTCAAGTGATGATGTCAAGTTCTGATTCCATTTTGTCACTAGAGTCTTACAGAATATAGGGCAGGCACTGGAGTCGAGTCTCAAGGCTGGATGTCATCTCAACTGACATCTCACTCAGTCCCCCAACCCCAGGTGTGGTTTTCAGTCCTTCTTAATCCTTCTTCCATCTTCTGTATGCACCTTCTGGGGCAGCTCAAATCACCTTTGCAGGAAACTACTCCTTGTGCTATAAGCCTCAGTACCCTCCCCTCCAGCAAGGGGCCGTGACAGCAGACTGCTTGGGGTCTCACTTGAAGACCACAACCATAAGGCAGCCCTGTCAGCAGAGTAGGTAAGAGCTTGTCAAAACCAGCATTGGGTTTGAAAGGCCTGAATTACACTTTCCTGGAACTAAGATGGGCAGACACATCCCACCACCAGTGTCTGGAATGCTTTCTTTTTTTTTTTTTTTTTTTTTTTTTTTTT
>NW_007726226.1:646018-647582 GCF_000696425.1 Galeopterus variegatus | reverse complement strand
GGATCGCAACCCTCGGTGTTGCTCCCGCGCCTCGCTCAGCCAGTGCGCGGGAACCGGTCTGTATGTGGGATCCGAACCCGCGGCAGGAGCGCCACCGCGCTTCCCAAGCGGCGCACTATAGCAGTGCGCCACCGGGCCGGCCCTTTTTTTTCCTTTTTGTCTTTTTTCGTGACCGGTAACGGGATCGCAACCCTCGGTGTCACGCCCGTACCACGACCGGTAACGGGATTGCAACCCTCGGTGTCACGCCTGTACCACGACCGGCAACGGGATCGCAACCCTCGGTGTCGCGCCTGTACCGTGCTCAACCAGTGAGCGGACTGGTCTCTATATGGGATCCGAACCCCCGGCGGGAGCACCGCCGCGCTCCCAAGCGCCGCACTCTACTGAGTGCGCCACCGGGCTGGCCCTGGAATGCTTTCTTATTGGTAGATCTGGATGTGTCTTGTGATTTGGGGAGAACTGCTCCCTGGGGGTGCAGAAACCCAAAAGAGGGGAAGGGAATGTAAAAACCAATTGGAGGATAACCCAACTCTTTCTTGCCCATGGGCCTTGGTCACCACTTTCTATAAGGAGACAGATGTTCAGCCTTGCAGTGGGAATATTTAAGAAATTTAGGAGAGGGAGTAAGAGGAAAAAAACATTGGTGTTGAAAGTGAGAAATACAAGGATGTACAAGCTTCAGCAGTCACTAGAAAATGACGCAGTTTTAACCTTGGGGCCGAGGATGGAGCTGGGATGAGATTCTACCACCAACTAGCTGTCAGAGTTCAGGCGAGAGAGAGGCCCCAAGGTGTCCTCTTCCCTGGCAAGTCACAACAGCGCACTATGTCCACCCCAGGGACAAGTAATGGCAGAGGCCAAATCACTTCAAGGTGAGAAGCACCGCACACAGGGGAGGCCCTGGCCTGGCACTGAGCCGTCCCCAATGCCCATCACCAGGCCAGCACCCATGGCTGAGAGCTTTTCAGGGTGGTATAGGGAGAGCATGTCTCCTGGAGACCATGATAAACCAAACTAAAATACAAGAGACTACAGTGCCATGGATGACACAGCCTCACTTTTCCCCTGCCTTGTGCTTCCATCCTTTGTTAAAATGGATGTTTTTTGCAAATGAATTCACTTTCACACTTTGATGCAGTCAGCTGTTTGATCTCAAGACAGTTATGCCCTCTAAGCTTTGCAGTTTCCCATCTGTAAAATGAGATTAACCCCAGCACTGCGGCCCATATGAGGGGTAAATGAGCTAATATATGGTGGCATGCTGGCACACTGCCTGGCGTATGTAGGTGCTCAATAAACCATACCCACTGACATATTCTTACTATATGACATTTTTGTTGTTGGTGTTTTGGAAGATCCTTGTGAAAATTCAGTCACAAATGAATAAAAATGTCCCTTCTCAGTCTGCTGGTTCAAGAAACCTTGCCTCACACAGCTAAAGTCCTCTAAGTGTGCGATGACATGAGCTTGAGAAGAAGGGAAGATGCATCATATGGCTGTGTGTTCTGCAGATCTCAGATCCAGGGCAGGGTGGGACGACCCTATAGTATCACGTGACTCA
>NW_007726226.1:642318-645367 GCF_000696425.1 Galeopterus variegatus | reverse complement strand
GTGTTCTGCAGATCTCAGATCCAGGGCAGGGTGGGACGACCCTATAGTATCACGTGACTCAGATCCCAGGAGAAGGGGAACAGCCAGGGAAGGCAGCTCCCCAGGGAGAGTAGAGCTTGCCGACATGGCTTTGGGAGGGGGGGATAATTTTTCCCTCTAGTACTCCAAAAATCTCCATATGCAGAAAGTCTTCCACGTATTCAAGAAGCCTTAAATCACAGAGGTGAGGGTCCTTAAAAATTTTCTTTGCTCACTCACATAATTACTTCCTAATTGAAGAATGAAGATTATGTGTAAAGTGGGTATATACCAAAAGGTGAGCAGAGCAAATTCTATCTGTGCGGCTGCTTATTAGGAGATAAAATTCAGGAAGAAAAATGGAACCTCCTGACAGAAGTCTGGGAAGGACTATCTAGACTTCTACTATCTGGGCTCAAGCTGTAGTTATTTTCCTAAGGCCCATAAGTTACTGGTTCAGGCCATAAATCTGCCCTTATGTGTAATCTCTTTTTTAACCCCCCGTCTAGCAGTATCTGAGAGGAGAACACACACGTCTGCAGGAAGCTGGGAGCTGTCCTCCACCAGGACCTGTGCCTGGACCATTGCCACCAACGTGGACGCTCACATGTAGACTAACCTGGCCAGGCAGATGCCAAAGATCTGATGTAGGATCCATGGGAAATGTTCCTGCAAAGCCATCTGAGTTGACCTGGAAGAGTCCATCTGGGCTTGGAACCTCCCTCTACACTCTNCAAAGCCATCTGAGTTGACCTGGAAGAGTCCATCTGGGCTTGGAACCTCCCTCTACACTCTCGCAACACCTGTGCCTACATCATGTGAGGCAGTGGATCCCTCTCCACACCAGACACTGGCCTGAGGAAACTGAGTTACAAGGCACACCTCATACCTGCAAGGAGCTCACAGCCTAGGGGACAGGACAAGTTACTACAAAGGATGACAAAAAACGTGAGAGAAGTAAGCATGGGGTTGGGATTGGGGCTGGGACACATGACAGAGGGACAGAGGCTTAAAGGACAAGGATGATGGCCCTCAAGCTGAGAGCCATCCCATACCCTAATTCCATCATGTGTACTCAGAAATTGCCAAAACATGTTAGTTCTTGGATTCAAGACCCTATTAATTTTAAACTTAGGTGGATGCATCTTTCAGGGAAAAAAATAGTGGCGCTGGGTTGTAATCTGAATATGCATGGTGGCACAGACCTGGCTGCCAGAAAAACATCACAAACAGCCTCCTCACTGCTACCTCTGCCTGGGGATGATCTGATCCTCCCTCACGCTCAGGGAAGAGGGCCAGAGGAGCACACGGGTAGCAGGTAAGAAACCTGCTTCCCCTGTACCAGCTGGCACGCCACCCTCAGCAGAAAGGCCAGGAGAGCAGCTGAAGGGAGGGGCGGTTCTAGGCGGGCTTCCACAGAAGTAATAGCGCCAGGCAGGACGATCAAAGGAAGAATGTAAGGGCTGAGCATAGAATAAAGGTGGCTTGGTGAGGGAGAAGGGGGAGAGATTTCTCCAGAACGATCTGGGTGGGAGGAGGGCTCCACTTCCCCTTCTCCAGTCAGGATGCCTCAATTGGGCTGGTTAGGTCTTGCTGGTGGCTCTGGATCCTGGGTCCCAACCCTCAGCAAGTATGTGACTTTCGGCAGACTACTGCCTTTTCCACCCTCAACCCCATCTCTGCTCCAGTGGTCCAATGGGTGAACAATGCCTTTCTCTTTTTTTTTGGCGGCTGGCTGGTACGGGGATCTGAACCCTTGACCTTGGGGTTATCAAAACTGTGCTCTAACCAACTGAGCTAACCGGTCAGCCCAACAATGCCTTTCTTACACGGATTACCCCATCACATTTGTGGACCCCTTGGAGGGTGATCACAAACTCCAGACCTTACCCTGAGCACGCATTATGTGAAGGGGGCTGTTGTGTCCCACGCAACGATCTTACCTGCAAAGGCAGTGTACCTACCAGCTAACACNGGGCTGTTGTGTCCCACGCAACGATCTTACCTGCAAAGGCAGTGTACCTACCAGCTAACACGCCTATAAAACATTTCTCCCCAGTTTACAGAAGAGGAATGTTAAAGATTGATTTATCCATTCTTCTGGTCATTTCATACATATCGGGAGGCTCTCTATTCTAGGCACTGACGCCTCAACACTGAGCAAAGCAGACGTAGGCCTACTGCTGTGCAGCACATAATCTAGTGTGGGAGGAAACAGTAAAGAAACAAAATAATTTCAGATATTGGTAAATGCTATAAAGCAAACAAAACTGGGTGATTTGATAGAGTGACATGGAGGAGCAGTAATAGATTGGCGGGGGCAATCATGTGACTTAGAAATGTAGACTCCAAATAGAGGGAACGGCCCGTGCGAAGGTCATGAGACACGAACAAGCTTGACTTGTTCAAGGAACAGAAAGGTTAGTGTGGCTGAAGAGCAATAAAGGGTGGGGAGAGTGCAGGTGGCAAGATAAGAGCGCAGACCAGGGCCGGATTGTGTCGGCTACTCCAGACCGTGGTAAGAACTGGGAATTCTACTGTAAGTGCAATGGGATGACAATGGAGATCTTCAGGTAGGAAAGGGACACAATTTAAATCCTGGCTACTGTGGGAAGAATGGACAATACAGGCCAGGTGTAAAGAGGTCTAATAAGCAGCTCAGAGATTTACCTCCATTACACATTCGCATGCAACACCAAGACTCATGTCTACAGTGTCACATTCTATAGGCTGCAGTATGACGCCAGACTGGACAAAGTGGGGCTTCCTCTGCCTCCCTGATCTCAGCTTCACCTCCTGCATCAGTCACGTGAGGAGAACTGTTTGTGATTCTATGACGACGATTACACAGCATATATATAAACATGCTTTGTATCCATCTGGCAACACTCAACAAAGAGTGAGTGTCTACTGTGTGCCAGCACTTGTAAAGTTGTTTTACAGTGTTAGAAATGCATTATCAGAGTAGATATTTGATAAAAATTCTCTTGTCTGGGAAAAACAAAGAGCCAGCCTCATTCCTCAAGAAAGG
>NW_007726226.1:620941-640558 GCF_000696425.1 Galeopterus variegatus | reverse complement strand
AGAGATGAAGTTACAAGCCAAGGAACACCCAGGATTGCGAGCAACCATCAAAATTTGAGAGAAGGAAAGATCCTCCTCTAGAGTCCTTGGAGAGATCATGGCCCTGCCCAACACCTTGATCTCAGACTTTTAGCTTCCAGAGCTGTGAGACAATACATTTTTGTTGCCTTAAGCTCTCTTGGTACTTTGGTACTGACAAAGTACTTTGTTCTGACAGCCCTAGGAAACCAATTCACTCTCAGCTACACACTTGTTCCCCAAACCACCCTTCCCAGTCTCAGCCCAGGGGCCAGAGAGAAGACACAAAGGCCAATGCCTCCAGCCCACCTGGACTTTCCCACCTTCTCAAGGCCCATCAGCGCTTCTCTCTGGGAAGGGAGTGGAGCTCAGATATCACGTTTCAGTTGCCCCCACCTTCTGCCACAGAAGGCAAACTGGCAGGGGAGTTTTTATTTTCTACCCTCATCCTCACAGTTTTGTAGCTTCTTTCAATTAGATTGGTGTTTCTTAAATGTCAATCATTCAGTCCCATCCTATATGTATATATATGCACACACCCCCATACAGATATTTGGCCATAACTAGGTACTCCCTGTAATACCATTTACCTAATATTTCTTTATAATGAGTCACTACTTTTGCTTAAATAAATTTNATTTTAGAAGGAGCTGCTACATCACTAGTACAATAAGTGGAAAATGAACATCATTTATCTTATGCAGAACTTGCTAGATATACACATAGTTTATAATTGCACATTAAAATGAATACACGATTTTTTTTAAAGGTCCATTTATGTACCACTTAAAATAACCTATGGTAAATACTGCCTTAGAGGTACAGTGACTACCTCCTAGTTGGCCGGGAGCTCTGGGTTCCTAATCAGAAAAACCAACTGCAAGCTCCCCACTCTCCGTTCCCCATCCCTTCACCCCCATTCCTAGCCACCAGACACTCCGGGAGAAGGGAAAGAGCAGGAGGAAAGAAAGGCACCCGGGAGTTCTGAGTTCCCACGCGGGGCGATCAGAGAACACGGAGTCGAGAGCGAAAGGCACTTTAAATACCCAGTCCTGCGAGTGACAAGGGTGGGGAGGGACTGACCTTCTCGCGCAGAGTGCAGTGAACGTCCGAGGCGACGCGCCCTTCCCACCACGGCTCATCCATCATCGCGTATGCAGCGCTGCGATCCGAAGCTACCGGGCTGCGTGGACACGGGCAACTTCAGCGACCGCAGCGCGCCCCGGGCTCCGACCCCCGGTATCCTATCCCCGCTCACCCGGCCTCCAGCCCACTCGACGGAGCTAGCGGTCGCCTCCCGTCCGGGGAAAGTTGCGGTGCCCCCTTCCCCTCTGAGTGCTGGACCCGGGGCGATCTAGAGCTGTGCAACAACTTGCAGAATTTTTATCTTCCCTTTTGCAAAAGTTGCAGAGAAAGTTGCCGACTCCGCTAGCTCGCCCGGGGCTGGGGCTCCGGCGGCGGCCACCGGCTCGCCGTCCCCAACTCCTCCCCCGCCGCCCAGCCTTTGTCCTGCTCTCACATCCTGCCCTCGAGCCGGGGAAAAAAGTTAAACTAAGGATTTATTTAAACCATCACCAAAGTAATTATTAGAATGCAAAGAGCTACAAACAGAAAAAAATCACAGGAGAATTAGGAGAAAACATGAATTATTCAGAGGAGAAGGCCTAAATACTAAGGTATAGGAAGAAACCAAAGGCAAGGATGAGTACATATACAGTGTGTGAATAAATATGTAAAACTTAGATACAGGAAATATCATTACCAAACAGGCAAGTGACAAATTGGAAAAAATATCTTTAACAAATGGGACAAAAGGTTGATCTTACCACTCAATATGTAAAACTCTAACACCCTAAATGCAATAACGGATGAAAGACACAAGCAGGCAGATCACGGAAGAAGAAATTCATATGGATAAATATCATTTTTTAAATGCTCATAGTCACTAGCAAAAACATTAAAATGTTTTAGACAGTGGGGTACATTTTTGTCAAGGACTTTTAAAAGCCCACCTCCCGCGCTGGGGGAATTGGGGGCCGGGCCTCGCGCATGCGCCGCCGGCGCCACGCGCCCCGCGGGGCGGGGGGGCTGGGAATCGGAGTCTTTCTTCGCCGGCGCTGGCTCCGCTTCCTGCCCTCCCTCCTCCCTCGCCTCGCGGGAAGGCGTCCCCTCACCCTCGCGGAGACTCGCGGTGGCCTCCCGGGCACACGCCGGCTCGCACGGGGAGCTCAGGGACTGAGGCGCCACCTGCGCGCACCACGCGCGAAACGCGCGGACGGGATACCCCAGAAAGTTCTGCCTTCCGCGGCGCACTGCCCTAGCCGACCTTCCGTAGGTTCCACCTGCTTTTTCTTTCTGTTTTTCAAACCTGTCCTGCGATGGGTTGGTAGATTTCCAAACGGGCAGTTCCTACAAAAGCTCCGGAAAAGCCGTGCTTTACTATCCACGAGTCCCTGATTCTAAAGGAGGCTCAGTAAGTCACTGGTTTTTATTGTGCCTCTGCAGAGTATTGATCCACGCCTTATGTTGGAGGAAAACCAGTGTTTTTGAAGGGTCCGGTGGATGGAAAGCATTGTTTTTAAAATTCATTCGATTGCTTTCGAAAAGGCACTCTCTTGAATTAGCCGTTCTGATGGCACAGCATTGGGTTGTCCTGTTGGTTGACTGATTTTTGTGATACTTTGGGAGATTCACAAACTTTGGATCAGATCCACCTACCAACTGGGTGATTTTTGCCAAGTTTCTCAAACTCTCAGAGCCTGGGATCATTCATGTATGGTGATACTTTGGGAGATTCACAAACTTTGGATCAGATCCACCTACCAACTGGGTGATTTTTGTCAAGTTTCTCAAACTCTCAGAGCCTGGGATCATTCATGTATGAAATGGGAATAAAAATTGCAGCAACCTGCCGAAAATATTTTATCATTAAATGGGATAATGTGTGTAAAGGGATAATCATCATGCCAGGTGTAAAGTGAACACTCAATAAACAAGTGCTACAAAAATAGCCTTTAGTTTCTGACTGGTTTCCTGCAAGTAAAAACCAATCTGGAAAAAAATATTAAAGTCATCTTTGATAAGCTTCAATAGGACCTTGAAGAGCAGATTTAACGTAAAAAATAAAAAAATTATGAACTCTTGTAAAATACCTAGGAATAACGTTAATAAATGTGCAGGCTCTTAATGAAGAGATTACAAAGGTTGAAACATAACAAGGAAAGGTTGAAGAAATAGGAGGCAAAAATACCAACTTTACCCAAATTATTCTGTTTAGTAAAATTCTAATGGTTGTGGATAGATTGGGGAGGGTGGGCACTTAAATTTCCTAACATTCAAACGGGAGAATATCTATGAGAAAAGCTAAGAAATTTGTTTTAAAAATGGGATATACCTGTATTACGAAATCTTAAAGAATATCGCAAAGCTGTGATTAGAACAGTGTGGTGTTGATGCAAGAATAGCAGATTAAGCATCAGTGGAATAATTGAAATTCTGGAAATATTCTATATACTTAAAAACTCACTGTATGATAAATTTGGCATTTCACTTCTGTGGAGAAAAGGAAAAATGGATAAATTCTTTAATAAATTAGGTTGGGGAAATTAATTTGGGGGAAAAAAGTTAAACTAAGGATTTATTTAAACCATCACCAAAGTAATTATTAGAATGCAAAGAGCTACAAACAGAAAAAAATCACAGGAGAATTAGGAGAAAACATGAATTATTCAGAGGAGAAGGCCTAAATACTAAGGTATAGGAAGAAACCAAAGGCAAGGATGAGTACATATACAGTGTGTGAATAAATATGTAAAACTTAGATACAGGAAATATCATTACCAAACAGGCAAGTGACAAATTGGAAAAAATATCTTTAACAAATGGGACAAAAGGTTGATCTTACCACTCAATATGTAAAACTCTAACACCCTAAATGCAATAACGGATGAAAGACACAAGCAGGCAGATCACGGAAGAAGAAATTCATATGGATAAATATCATTTTTTAAATGCTCATAGTCACTAGCAAAAACATTAAAATGTTTTAGACAGTGGGGTACATTTTTGTCAAGGACTTTTAAAAACATTGTACACAGGGTTGTCAAATATACAGAGCTGTTAGGAATACAAATTAATGTTGTCTTTCTGAAAGACAACATAAATCAAAAAGTTTTAAAATGTATCATTTAACTATTGCACCTCTGGAAATTTATTCTAAAAAAAGTAAGCAGATGATTACAAAGATTAATGCTTTTTTCTTATAGTGAACTATTAGAAGAAGAAACTGGTTAAGTAATGAATTGGCTCTTAAAAAGCATTTTTATTTTTTAAAAGATGACCGGTAAGGGGATCTTAACCCTTGACATGGTGTTGTCAGCACCACGCTCACCCAGTGAGCTAACCGGCCATCCCTATATGGGATCCGAACCCATGGCCTTGGTGTTATCAGCACCGCACTCTCCCGAGAGAGCCACAGGCTGGCCCCTTAAAAAGCATTTTTAAAAAGAGCATAATGAATTGGGAAAATGTTCACAGCATATTAAATAAAAAGGAGATTTAGAGTGTGATCCCGATTATACTACATTCATACACACAGGAAAGAAATTGAAGAACATTCATAAAAATATTAACTGTGTACAGTAGTCCCCCCTTATCCTTGGGGCTACATTCCAAGACCCCCAGTGGATGCCCAAAACCTCAGCTAGGACCGAACCCTGTGTATACTATGTTTTGTCAATTTGATAACTGATAGGTCTACTAAGTGACTAATAGACCAGTAGTGTATACAGGAATGATTCGTATCCCAGGTGGGACAGTGAGAGATTTCATCACGCTACTCAGGCACACAATTTAAAACTTATGAATTGCTTCCTTCTGGAATTTTCCATATAATATTTTCAGACTGCGGTTGACGGCAGGTAAGTGAAACCTCGGAGAGTGAAACCACAAGTAAGGGGGGACTAATGCAATCAGAGAGGTAGAATCATGGGGAATTTTAATTTACTTTTTTCTAGTATATCTGTATTTTCTTAAATTGCTTCAAGAAACATGCATTACTTTCCTAACCAGAAAGAAAACAAGTGAATGTTATTTTAAAATAATCGCATGATGTATTTACTGGAGAGGCCGTCCATTAAATAAAGCTCAGCTCCTTGCAGTGTTGTTGTTTTGTTTCATTTTGTTTTTCAGAGCAGTATTATTTCTTTCTTAATAGTCTTTCTATGCTGGGAACACCAAAACAGAAAGGCCTTTATTACTCACTAGTTCGTAGTCCCTTTTTCCTAAGATTCAGCTATCAATTACCAGGAGTTGTGGTAACTGAGAGAGGGAAGCAGAAACTCTGGGCTTTTCTCCAGGGGCTATTTAAGAGGATTCTAAACATACTCATTCACATCCTTTGTGTATCATTCTCAGGAGGCCCTTGTTTTCCTAGTATCTCTGAAGAGTAAAACACATTGCACCAATAAACTGGTGGTTATGGCGGTGAGTCACTGTCCACAGGTGCCCTTAGCAGAGGGAGGCTTCCTGCGTTGGACAGCAGCGGAGCAATGCACCTGGGGTTACTTCTCCCACCCACTCCTTCCCCAACTAAGCCAAGAAGTGTTCATTCATTCATTCTCAAACTAACTTTTATGCAGCACTTACTATGAGTCAATTGCCACCCCTCCACCCTCCACCTCTGAAGCTCACAGGATGCAAACCACAGGTTTAGAGCAAGCACCTTCTACGTATCTTCAATTTTCCCATGCATAAAATGTGGGGCAGCACTTACTATGAGTCAATTGCCACCCCTCCACCCTCCACCTCTGAAGCTCACAGGATGCGAACCACAGATTTAGAGCAAGCACCTTCTACGTATCTTCAATTTTCCCACGCATAAAATGTGGGAAAAAAAAGATCTGCCCTTTCTAAACTTCCTTAGAGGACAAATGGGTCTAATATTTCCGCTGTAGTATTATTTTATTGACTGCTCACTTTACACTGAATTTCCTTTCTCTTTTTTTTCATACCATACAAATTCTTATATATGGCAAAAGGCACATGCCTTTTTCTCCTCCCCAAGGATAACCAGCTCCTTATGTTTCCTTCAGAAGTAATCTGTGCATTTACCAACATAGACGTTATGCCTTTTTTCCTTCAACATGAACGGTAGCATACTATACAAATCCTTCTGCATCCTAGTTTTTCCATGTGGTTGTTTCATGGCTGTGCTACAGAACTGCGTTTATCCCCTAGTCCCACCGTATGGATGCAGTCTTCTTTTGCTGTTTCCAGCCTTTCACTGCCATAACCACATTGAAGTGAATATCCTGGGCAGGTAGATCAGTGATATAAACTCCTCATTCAGCTTTTCAGGGGACGTTGAGGCATATACTTTTGAGTAGTGTTTCCTCAGGGCCTTCATGGTTTGCATTGCTTCTTGTAGGACCAAAAGCATGAAGCCTGGCTCGGTTTATAGGGACAGAAAGAAGACATCTGCCTTATTACCACTTTGGTCTTTAACCAAAAACCAAACCAACCCCTTTAAACTCTTTTTAGCCACATGCTCTACATAGTCAAAAGAACATTTGCCAAATCCTTTATGATGCCTGACTAGAAATTCTTGAGATATAATTCTGCAGATTCGAATTTTGCAAACAGTACTCAAAACCTGGAACATTTTTAAAGCTGGCCCATGTTACTTTTTTAAATAAAAATTTTTAAAAAGGTATAAGAACAAAAAGGTATAAAAGGAATAAATGAGAAATAAATCTCCCTCTCACGGGAGCCAGCTTCACGCACAGGCACGGGACCTGTGCTCGGCTTAATGCTCTGCTGTCGCTATCTTGAATTCTTAAGAACTTTATCTTTGAACCGAGTTTCGTAAATGAAGTCTGAGCAGTGAGCAGAGGAGATACATGTACCAGGTGTCTGCTGTTCTCGGCTGCCCCATTCGCATACAGTATTCCCCATACCTCATGAGCACAGAATTCCAGACCTATGAGGCATGAGGTTCAGCAAGATTCAAAGGGAATAGAAGGTAAGCGGGTTATGTCTACAGGTGGGTATGGGGGGGGGGGCGGCACTGACAACGCTGAGAGGCCATGTGTTCCGTTTGAACCAGAACTTCCTAGGGCTGTCATAACAAAGTACCCACAAACTGGGTGGCATAAAACAATAGCAATGTTCTGGATGCTAGAAGGCTGAAATCAGGGTAGCAGCAGGGCCATGTCTCCTCTGAAGACCCTAAGGTTTAAAGAATCATTTTTTGCCTCCACCTAGTTTCTGATGGTGGCCAGGAATCCTTGCTGTTCCTGGGCTTTAGCTACATCACTGCAAACTCTGCCTCCTTCTCCACATGGCCTTCTTCCTTCTTATCTTCATAGAGTCTTCTTCTAAGGACATCACTCATACTGGGCTAAGGGCCCATCCTACTCCAGAATGGCCTCATCTTAACTAATGACATCTACAACAACCCTATTTCCAAATAAGGTCACATTCTGAGGTACCTAGGGTTAGCGGGAACACAATTCAACCCATAACGGAAGGCAGTAACATTCTAAGAAACAAACAACCAAGGGACCCTATCATATGCTTTCTCACGGGGGTTACTTCCCTGCATTAGGCAACCATATAGTATGCCACAGAAGGAAAGGAAAACAGGGGCAACACACAGTGCCTTTTCTTCCCGCTCTTCCTTACTCTTCAGTAAGCCAGAGGCAGAGTACTGATTGGATGTGCACGTAGCAAGAACTGAAATAAAAACAGTCAAGTTAGTTTTGTGCAGTGTTTCCACTGTTATGGTAAGAACTAAATATACTGGTACCCAAGCTACAAAATACAAATTGTATAATTTCAGTGATTCTGCATGTGAGTTAAATGTACTTATTTTTGCATTTAAAATGGCATCACACAATATAAAGATGAATGATAAAAATTCATGCTAATACTTTGAATTCTTTTTTACACAGAGTGACATTAAATGGCATATTTAAGAAAACGACAAACTGAGAGAGATGGAAAGGAAAGAGAGCAGAAGCAAAAAACTTTATATTTTAGTACCTTTAACAGCATTTTTTACCTGATTTTGAACAAAGGGCCTGGAATTTTCATTTTGCAACGGGGTCCACAATTGTGTAGCCAGCTTGTCCCCACTCCATCCCTCCTGACCTCCATCCCAGAAGAAATCTATTTTTGTTTCCTTCCAAAGATATTCTATGTCATATTACTCTTAACACGAACTCACCCATCCCCTTCCATGGGCAAACTTTGGGGGAAAATTCTCTCCCTCACTGGTGATATATTTGTGTTAATACTCATACGTATGAGACAATCTACCATTTGTGGGATGCTTAGCATATGCCAGGCACTGTGCAACATGCCCAAGCAGTCACTGAGAGTAGGCTTTCCAATTCCCAAATAGTTACCTGTCCCCTCCCTTCCAATTCTCCCACACCCGCATCTACTTACCTTCATTCAATTTCATCTCGAAGACAAGGACAGTATCTTTTTTGTATTTGTATCCCCTGGCACCTCATCCAGTGCTTGAAGTAAGGGAGGTGGTCAATATAGGTTTACTGAATGAATAAATTAGCGATGGGCATATGGATTGCGGAGCTAACTGGGACCTGAAGGGATCAACTTGCCCATGCTTCAGACTGGTAAGGAGTTATTGTCCCCATTTAAAAAACAAGATCCAGAAAGTTGTATGACCTGAGACAGGCCACTTATGTTCTTTGGGCCTCCTTGTTCATATTACCAAAACGAAGGAAGTACTCTTTCCTTGAAGAACCGTTGTTGACTATGCAAAGAAGAAACATGAGTCGAAGGACAAACTGACCTCTAATATTACTTCGTCATTTATACTAATAACAGAACATTCTAGAACTTCCCTATGACTAGAGCCTGAAGCAAGCTCTTTGTCAACGCACCATGGGACTTGAGTTAGCAGCCTTCCTTGCATGGGCCTCAGTTTCTCCTTCTGTGAAAGGAGGGGGTGGGATTAGATCCTGGTGGGGGACACAAGCCCAGGGGAATGAGAGGGTTGGGAAGACAATGTGAAGTGAGAGAAGCTTGCTGGGTGGAAGAAAAGTCTCGCAGCCCTCCTGGTTCAACCCCCCACCCCCACTTGCCCCACCTCTGCAAGAGATGTGGTGATGGAGACCCGCTTCTCCTCATGAGGGAAACCACTGAATGAGTTTGATGGTCACTGGCCACACCAGTCACGGTGCCAGGAGACAGTATGGAGGGGTGAGGACTGTGGTAAGCCAGTGCTGCATCCAAAGCAGGGAGCCCCTTCTGCACCCCCTGGGATTGTTCCAGCTCGGGAATTTGGGTCTTCTATTGCCAGATTGCTAGACTTTTCCAAAGAAAGAAGAAATTGAGATATCTCTTTATTTTGTTTTTTAATTAGAAGTACTTTATTTTATTTTTTATTGAAGCATAATTGATTATACATATTTGTGGGGTACAAAGTTGACTATCAATAGTTGTATATAATATGTGACGGTCTCCTGATTTTACACTACTGGCTTTTTTTTTTTCTTTTTAATGCTAATGCCGGGTGGGCCACATGGCATCAGCCCTCGTTTGGGAACTCTGGAATAGGTGTGCCAGAGCAGCCTTCCTGCCTGACCAGGGTTCTGGGGGGAACAATGGAGCAGACTCCAGGAGAAGGAAATAAAAGGAACCATTAACTTTAAAGCCCCCGAGCCTGCCAGACCCCCTCCTCTGACAGACAATGAACAGGAAGCAGACTAAGATTGGACAGTAAACAGTGACCAGACAAGCCTGCTGGTGGGACTGCAAGCCAGCAGCAGGACACTGCTTTCCTTGGGCCACCCAGATGCCACAAAGTCACCTTCTAGAAGGGTCTTCCAAAGCTTTCAGGTGGGCAGAGACCCGAAAGAGCCGAGGATTGGGGTAGCAGCTGCCCAGCTGAGGGGACTGAGGCTGGGGGTGAAGGAAGGTGCTGGGAAATCTTCTATTTTAAAACTTTTTGATCACACCAGGATCACTCTCCTTGTGGCACTATTAAAACATGATTAAAATACAGTTAAGATCTTGAACAACCACCCCCGCTTCCTGCCACCATCAGGTAACCACTGTGATATCAACGTGATGGTATCCGTGGCTGAGCACACAGACTGCGGGGCGGAGAGTGGGGAAGGCGAGGCAGACCAGGTCAGAGACTGCTGTACTAATCCAGCCAAGAGATGGCAGTGGCTTGGACCAGGTAGAAGTGGCAGAGGAGGTAAGAAAGGGCCAGATCCTGAGCACAGTTTGAAATAAGAACTGATAAGGATCTGCTGATGGACTAGATGTGGGGTGTAAGAGAAAGAAGGGAATCAGGATGACCTCAAGTTTTAGTTCCGAGCACCTGTAGGGTGAAGTTCACGTATACTGAAATATACTTACTCTCATCTTCCAGGACGTTTTTGATGTATTTCCCTCCTCCTTCATTCCCCACCCTGACCTGCCCCACCCGGCCCACCTTGCCTCTGGCCA
This sequence comes from Galeopterus variegatus, assembly GCF_000696425.1. Classification (NCBI taxonomy): domain Eukaryota; kingdom Metazoa; phylum Chordata; class Mammalia; order Dermoptera; family Cynocephalidae; genus Galeopterus; species Galeopterus variegatus. The sequence goes on along the minus strand of NW_007726226.1, from coordinate 630,052 downwards.
GCTCCATGGTTAAAACTAAGGCTGTAAGTAAGACTGCTTCAGACTTCAATCTTGGCCTTACTTCTTTCTAGTTGACGATGTCAGGCAAGTTAGTTAACTCTAGATTCCTTGTTTGCAAAATGGGGATAATAACAGTACCTCCTTTATAAGGTTATATGAAAATCAAATGATGATATAATTCCTGGTATGTAGAGTGCACTGAATAAATGTGAGCCCAAATCACTGTATAACATTAAAATTGTTATCATACATCTATAGTTTTGCATTCTGCTACTTCTAAGCCCCAAATGATCTCCTGAGCATTTTTTATGAGATACCTTAAAAATATCTTTCAAAAAAATTTTAGAGTCTGCACAATATTCCATCATATAGATTATCTATTTATTTAACCACTCTGCTATTGTTGGATATTTTTAAATGTGACTAAGAGCTATTGGTAAATCTTAACATTGTTTCTGGTTTTTCTCTGTGCATTATAAACAACAGTGAGATGAAAATCCTAAAAACATACTTTCTTTGTGCTTTTCCAGTTATATCCTGAGGGTACACTCCTAGAAGTAAAATTGTTGTGATGACGAGTATGAGAGTTAATTTTATGTGTTAACTTGACTGGGCCATAAGGTTCCCACATGTTTGGTCAAACATTGCTTGGGTGTGTCTGTGAGTGTCTAACATTTGAATTGTGATGACGAGTATGAGAGTTAATTTTATGTGTTAACTTGACTGGGCCATAAGGTTCCCACACGTTTGGTCAAACATTGCTTGGGTGTGTCTGTGAGTGTCTAACATTTGAATTGGTAGACGGAGTGGAGCAAATTGCCCTCACTAATGTGGGTGGATCTCGTTCAGTCAGGTGAAGGTGTAAATAGAGTAAAAAGTCTAAGAGAGAATTCTCTCTGCCTGACTGCCTTTGAGCTGGGACTTCAGTTTTTCCTACCTTTGAACTCAAACTGAAATTTCAGTTCTTCCTGGGTCTCGAGCTCACCAGCATTCAGACTGGAACTATATCATCAGCTCTCCTGGTTCTTAGCCCTTTCCATTCCATCTTCTGGGTCTCCAGCTTGCCGACCACAGATCACAGGGCTTCTGAGCCTCCATAAATATATGAGCCAATTCCTTATAATTGATTAATCAATTAATCAACCAATCAATCTTCTACTGGTTCTGATTCTCTGGAGAATCTTGACTTGTACAAAGGGTATGAAAAGTTTTAACACTTCTGAAACAGTTCATAAATTGATCTCCAGGAATTCTGTACCAAAACACATCCCCACCAATAACAAGGTTAGAAAGTGAACCCTTAGCAAGACTAAGTCACCACAAAAAAAAATAAAAAATAAAAAAATATATATTTAGTTTTTTCTCAAATTGATTAAGAAATTGAATACATTGTTTCAGTTCACATTTCTTTGCTCTACAGAGAGACTGAATTTTTTTTTTTCTTTTGGCGGCTGGCCTGTATGGGGATTTGAACATTCTGGGTGTTGAGAATAGAATTTTTATTTACTTATCTTAATTAATTAAGATTTCTTATAACTTTCCAACACAATACTTCTGATAGAGTTTGGATGTGTTGTCCCCACCAAAACTCATGTGGAAATCTGATCCCAATGTGGCAGTGTTGGAAGGTGAATCATGGGGGCAGATCCCTCATGAATGGATCAATGTGCTCCCTGGGGGATGGGGGTCCTGAGTGAGTTCTCACTCTGTTAGTTCCCGTGAGGGCTGGTTGCTTAAAAGACCCTGGCACCTCCTCTGTCTCTCTCTCTCTCTCTCTCTCTCTCATGCTTCCTCTTGCCATGTGATCTGCTTGTACCCGCCAGCTGCCTGCCACTTTCTGCTATGAGTAGAAGCAGCCTGAGGCCCACACTGTCCCAGCTACAGCTGTCCAGAATCACAAGCCAAATAAACCTCTGTTCTTTATAAATTACCCAGTTTCAGGTGTTCTGTTAGAGCAACACAAAATGGACTAAGACAACTTCCTATATATATATATATATTTTTTTTAATTTTATTTTATCATTATGCAATGTAATCATTTTTTGTGGCCCTTTACCAATTTCTCCTTAATCCCCCATCTCCCTTCCCACCTCTGGTGTCCTCAGTTCTATTCTCTCCTTTTGAAAGTTCAAGGAATTACTGTGACTGTTGTATTCTTTCTTTCTTTTTCAGCTCCCACTTATGAGTGAGGACGTAGTATTTCTCTTTCTGTGCCTGGCTTACTTAACATAATTTTTCTCTAAGTTCATCCATGTTGCTGTGAATGGCAGAATTTCATTCCTTTTTATGGCAGAGTAGTATTCCATAAGACTGGAATTTTTACAGTGCAAGTGTGTGTCATTTGTATTTCCTCTTCTACAAACTGTCCTTTGCCCATCTTTCTCTTGGTCTATTAGAGTTTTGCTAAAGGACGAATTAGTTATGTATTAAAACTAACCAGCCTTGGTCTGTTGCATTTGTTACACAAGTTTTTCCTGCTGTCTTTAATTTTATGTTGGATTTTTATGACCTATCGGACATGTGTAGTCAAACCTCTTTTTTCCCTTCATGAGAGTATATGCTTCCAAAGCACTTTGGCGTGCATGCTCATGGGATGTCACGTTCCAGGCCTGCCTCTGCGCTAGCTTGCTGTGTGGCACCAGGCTCAGGACATCTGCAGTCAGATCACAGCTTCCCCATCCGTCAATGGGGGCAGAGTTGGTTGGACCTCTGAACTTCCTCTCAGCTCTGGCATTCTGATTCCTGTTCTAGAGCTAGAAATCAGGCATATTGGCTCCAAGCTCAGAGCTCATTTCAAGAAACTGTTGCTGACCATTACAACAGTCTCTTAACTAGTCCCCCTGTTTTTGATCGCTCCATGCCCCAATTTTTAATGGGCACTGCTAACATCAACCTTCCTAAAGGCAGTTCTGAACCCACCACTCATGGTCTATAGACAAGACTTCAACCCTCAGCAGTCATTGATCTCTCTCCCTGATTTTCCAAACATATTGCTTGCTGCTCCCGGGCAAAATGAGTATGTATGCTTTCCCAATATTTTTGCTCATACCATTGCCTTTGCTGGGGATATCCCTAAGTTTTATGTGGAAAAACCTTACCTAACTTTTAAATCCCAGCTAAGCACCAACTCCTACAGAAAGCCTTTTTCTCTCTTTTGAACTACAGTGTTTTTCACATGCCATAGTATTATGACTGTTGATATTTATGTCTTATTTACTGAACAGAAGTATACAAACCTCTGAGGTGATACAGCAGGCCACTAAATTAGGGAGTGCAAACTGGCAGCCCTTCCTGTATTTTCAGAATTGGGAAATTTTACATAAAAATCCTGATTTCCATCTTCTCTTGAAAGGTCAGAAGATCTGGCTCAGATCAGAAGATCTGGCTTACATTCCTAAGGGCAGGGGTCACAAACTATAGCCTGTGGGCCAAATTTGACCTGGCTCCTGTTTTTGTAAATAAAGTTTTATTGGAACACAGCAACACCCATTTGTTTATATATTCTCAGTGGCTGCTTTCCTATTACACTTAGTGGCAGAGGTGAGCAGTTGCAATAGGTACATACAGCCTAGAAAGCCTATTTACTGTCTGGCCCCTTACAAAAAAGAGTTTGCTGGCCCCTACTACAAGGCACCAACTGTGGAGCATGTAGAGGCTCCCTTTAAATGTAGCACATGCTCTAGGACCTCCCCTCCACCCTATATCAAATCTGTCCATTTGCAAGTATGTATCCTGTCCTACAAAGCCTTTGAACCATTTTGAATTTTTCATTCCTATTAATTCTCTAAATCATACCTTAATATAACATGAAGACCATTATGCCATAGAAGCGAGGTAATCTCTAAAAAATATCCAAAACCATTATACTGCCAATACTCAATTTGATGATCAAGTCTAATATATTCTTTTGCAACCATAGCTACTGATGAAGTAGGTTCTTACAGTTAAAAGCTTGTGGTCTAAAGTCAGATCACCTGGATTCATATTCCAGCTGTGCCGTCTGTGTGAACTGGGTAACCCCAGGAAGCCAGATTCCTCATCTGAGTTTTCTCAACTAAAAAGGAGAATAACAACAGTACCTACCCTGGATTAATGAAAGGATTAAGTTCATTTAACTAATATTATTGATAGCTTCTATGTGTCAGGCACTGTCCTAGGCTCTTGGGATAGATACATCCATGAACAGAAACCACAATGTCTCCACTAATGAAAAGCTTACATTCTAGTGGGGGAAATGGACCAGGCAGCAGACACTGCTCGGCCTACCTCCGAGTTTAGCCACAGCTATGGGGGAAAGTTCTGACTCCCCTCTGGCTGCCAGAGCTTTCTCCAATGCAGCCTTTACAAAGACAAAAAACTAAACACCAAACCAGAAGGACAGAATAGAAGGAAATTCCAGTGTTCCAAATCAACTTGTTGCACATCAATATAAACCCACAGTGTCCTGGCAAACAACATGCTTTCATTTTCTGTCTCATCCTAGAGCTCGAATCCTGATTCATTTCAGCAGAAACTCTACAAGCAACAGGAGAGATTGCAGCATTAAACTATTAATTTATACTTTTGCTCTACCTGCTCTCATGTTATTAAGGATGCACTGGCCAGCCGGGTTCCTAAGGCCAAGCCCTACTGCTGCCTTGGTCCAAGCCACCAACACCTCTTGGCTGGATTGTGGCAAAAGTGTCCTAACTAGTCTCCTTACATCAGCCCTTGCCCCCCCATTCTGCCCTCCACACAGCAGCCAGAATGATCTTATCAAAATGCAATTCACATCCTTCCTTTGTTCAAACCCCTCAGTGGCTCCTTGTCCCATGCACAGTAAAGACCAAATCCTTCCTATACCTACATGGCCCTAAAAGATCTGTCCACCTCTGTTCTCCTGTCTGACCTCACCTCCTTCCATGCTCCCCCTCTGTCCACCTGCTCCCACTACACTGGCCTCCTTGCATTTCCTCAGAAATTCACGCACACTTCTACCACAGGGCCATTGCACTTGCTGTTCTTCCCACTCCCACATATATTTATGGCCAGGCCCCCAATATTTCCAAGTTTTTACTCAAGGTCACCTTCTCAGGGATACTTTTCCCAGCCACCTGTAATAGTTTCAACTCCCAGCTACTGACACTTTAATCTTTCTTCACTGCTTTATTTTTTTTTTCTCCTCATCCTTAACACTATCTAATGGACTATATATTTGACATTTAAAATCTTGTTTATTCTCTGTCTCCTCTGGTGGAACATAAGGTCCATGAAGGCAGGAATATTCTGCTCTTTTGCTCACTGTCTCAGGGCCCAGTTCAGAGTGCCAGGCAGGGAGCAGGGAATTAATTAATACCATCGACCTCATCGAACAGTCCCTTCCTATTCTCCCTTTAACTAAACCTTGGCTCTCTTCTGAGAACAGGCTTACACTGTAGCCCCCTTTGGTGGGGGTCGTTTTTGGTTCCACTCCACATATATGAAGGGGCCTGGACAGGAAGTGGGTGACCTGCTCCGCATTGCCACACCCAAGCTGCTCTCCCTCCCTCCTCCACAAACCTTCCCAGCTTAGAAATTCACATCATCAGACTAGTCTGTCCTGTCACAGTCTCCTACGGACCCCAGGTCATTCCCCTCGTTTCTCGAGGACGGAGTCTGTGCCTCACTGTCACTTTCTCCAACACTACTCCTCATCGTTCCTGGTGATTTCATTTCCATGGTAGATGATTCATCCAAGACTTTTAGTTCCTTGAGGTCTTCTCAAACAATCTTGTCCTCCACACTATTTCAGTCACTTATTCCATGGCCAAAACCCAGACTATGTTATTACTAATAGCTGCAAACCACCTGTTTCAAGCCTCGCATGCTATGACCACCCCTGTCTTTCCAGCTCACCCCTCTGGTACCCCATCTCCAGCAACCATTCTACTCCTTTGGGTCCTCCATCCACTGAACCCCCTACCTTTTCACTGTCCCACCCACCACTGTCACGCTCGTATTGCTTCTTTACACAGTGCAGATCCCACAGTTTATCATTAAATCCTTTCATTGCACCCACCCTCAACTCTGCTGCCTGCTCTTGCTTCGTGATCTTCACTTGGCAAAACCCCAGCCCTTGACAAAAGCAACTCTCCATCTATTCTGCCTCTGGGCGCCTAGATGTCACAATAAAAAAATACAAATCCATGCTGATGGTATCACTTTAAATTAATAACAATAGCTACACTCATTGTGCTGTCTATGGGCAAAGCACTATTATCAATGCTTTACATACAAAAAATCATTTAATCCTCACAACAATCTGGTATGATATTCATGTTATCACCCTCATTTTCAAGATGAGAAAACTGAGGCACAGAAAGGTTAAGAGACTTGTGCTAGATCACGCAGCTGAGTGGAGGGACTAGAACCCAACATGACAATTCAGTTCCAGAGTCCACACTCAGAACCACCACAGCGGCCTCTCAGGATCACTGAGCACTTACACCACATTTCAATAGGCCAGTGTTCACAGATGAGACCAGGCATCAGATCCCCATGGAGGGTTTGTTAAACACACAGATGGCTGGCTCCACTCCCTGGGTTCCCCAGGACAAGAAGGGGTGGACCTGATGCTTAGACTTTCTAACAGTTGCCCAGGTTTTGCTGCTGGGCCGGTTTGGGCACCACCCCTACCTTAAGAACTGTGGTTCTGGTTCATTCATTTCTCCCTCTCATAGCCACCATTTCACACCTTTTCTCAACCTCCAGCACGTTGTCTCACTCTTGACTGATGATATTGCTTTCAACCCCACTGAGAAAGCAGCAGCCAATTAGAAGGGAACTTCCACAAGCTCCCCACCCTATTTCCTCACCTCTCTGCACCTGTGCCGTGGAGCTGCCCTCCCTCCTGCTATCACAGAGGGACTGTCTCTCAACTGGATCGTTCCCAACAATGGCTGTCACTTTTCCTATCTTAAAAAAAGTCCTTCCAATCCCCCTCTAGTTACCTCTCTCTGCTTTACAAAACTTCTCAAAAAGTCGTCTGCACTCACTGTCTCCCACTATTCACTTATTGTTTTTATTAATTTTTATTATGATAAAATACGTACAACACAAACTATGTCTTTTTAATTGTTTTTAAGTGTATGGTTCAGTGACATTAATTCCATTCACACTGTTGTGCAACCATCACCACTGTTTCCAAATCTTTTTCTATATATAGAAAATCCCATAGAATTCACAGAAAGCTACTAGATCTAGTAAATGAATTCAGCAAAGCCACAGTCTCTTAATGACCCTTAAACCTCCCCCAATGATGGGTGCCTCCCTTCCTGTACCCACAAATGCTCTTCTAAGGTCACCTTGGTCTATCTTGCTAAAGCCAGGGGTCAACACCAGGTCTTGTCTTAATTTTCCTGCTGTGTCATCTGAGGGGGTGGCCGTTCCTTCTTTTTCTAACAGTATCTTCCCTTAGCTTCCAGCACCAGTATCTTGATTACACCCTAGCTCTGTAACCTCTGCTTACTTCTCTGTCTCTGTTGCTGGTTCCTCCTCATCTCCCACACTCTAAATACTGGAGCGTCCTAGACCTCAGTGCTTGGACTCTCCTCTATCTGCATTCACTTTCCTGGTGGATCTCCTCTCCTCTAGGACCATGACTTTAAAGATCACCTACAGACCAAGGACTTCTGCATTTATAGTCTGTCAAGACCTCTCCTCTGAATTCCAAACTCATATGTATTCAACTACCCATTTGCCTTCTCAACTTGGATGTTGATGATGTTGATGACGGCCCTCCAAATATGTGTCTCCACAAATCCCTGGAATACATGAATATGATCTTACTTGGAAAAAGGGTCTTTGCAGATATAATTAAGGATCTTGATGAGGAGATCTCTAAATCTAAATTGGGCCCTAAATCAAATACATGTGTCCTTATAAGAGACATACAGAGGAGAAACACAGCAGGAGGATGCAATGTGTTCATGGAGGCAGAGATTGGAGTGACGTGGCCACGAGTCAAGGAGGGCTGACAGCCACCAGAAGCGGATGGGGCAAAGAACAGATTCTCCCCTAGAGCCTGCAGAGTGAACGTGGCCCTGCTGACACTTAGATTTCAGACTTCTGGCTTCCAGAACTGTGAGTGAATCAATTTCTGTTGTTTTAAGCCATGAAGTTTGTGGTAATTTGTTCCAGCAGCCCTAGGTAACTAATACAGATGTTGAATGGACATCTCCAAGTCAACATGTCCCCAAACAGACTCTTCACTGACTCACCTGCCTCTACCCATCAAACCTCCTCCTCCTGGTAGCAGTCTTTCCCATCTCAGTAAAGGGCAATGCCACCTTAAAGTTGCTCAGGCCAGAGCCTTGACGTCATCATTGACATTTCAGGTTTCATCGCACCTCGCCTCCAAATCATCGGCAAATCCTGTTGGCTCTATCTTCAAACACAGCCCAAATCAGATCACTTCTCAGCTCTTACCCTGCAACCACCTGGGTCCAAGCCACCATCATCTGTTGCTTGGATTATTACAATAATCTCTTGTCTCCCTGCTTTGTTCTTGCTCCATAGAGTCTATTCTCAAAATAGTAGCTGGACTAATGCTGTTATAATCTAAATTGGGCTTCATCACTCATCTGATCAAAACCCTCCAATGATTCCCCATCTCACTCAGCATAAAGGCCAAGTCCTTACAATGTCCTACAAGGGCCTACCTGATGTGGGCGCTTGTAACCACTCTGATGCCACCTTCTGCCATTCTCCCCCTCCACCACTAGGCATCTCGAACCAACCATGTTGGCTTCTGCCTCAGAGACTTTTCATTGAGAATATTGGGGCTTTGGGAGTTGGTAGGATTACCAGGCTACCCTTTATGCTAGTTGGGATTTGTAGACAGGAATTTAACATAAAATGAATCAGCACAGTTGTGTGTTCTCTTTTACATTCAGTTAGAAATGAGTGAATGGAGAAAGAGCAGAATTGGATTTGGCCAGATTAAGGTTTTGCTACGAAAGAATGATGGAAAGAGAAGGGCAAGGACATTAAGGCCATAAATTTAAGTGAGTGATTATGATGCTGGACCATAAAATATAAGCTAAGTAAAAAGGGATTAAGCTAGGTAATACATATAAAGCACTTACTATGGGG